>NC_039514.1:3299153-3600056 GCF_003672135.1 Ooceraea biroi | reverse complement strand
TGTAAAATGCTGTTCTTGTTAAACCGGTATCGCCTTTTGAATTCCATATCATTATAATATTCGAGTGGATTTTGCATATCTCTTATATATCGTTTTGGAGCACGTATTCTTTCTTCTAATTCTTCATCAGAATCTTCGGAAAATATTTCACACACATCGGGAACATCGATATTAGGAAGATCTATTCTATTTAAATGATCCATTTTTTACGCAAAGAGAATAACCTGTCAGATATTGATATATCAAATGCCAATTAAGTAGCACTTAAATCATCTCGGACCTTGACTTGATGAAATAGAACTTATTTGCGTACTTATTAGCCAATAAGTTCGTGTTAAATAACTATGAATACATACGTACTTGAGATGGTACTTATTAAAAATAAGTCACGACTATGAATACATCGAATGCCATATAAGTCTGCTTGTAAATAAGTCTAACTTCAAGAAGCACATCTTATTCCTGTTGACTCAAGTTTAAGCGAAGTTTCGACTATGCATCAACAGGCAGATTTGAGCATTGACTTGAGTCTTACTTATATATAAGTTGTGACTATGAATACCGGCCATAATCTACTCTTAATAAATATGATTATTAACTTATCAACTGAAATCCTGTATTTTAGTATTTCTCATGCATAATATTGTAATTAATCTTTTTTTCAGATGCATGTGGCAAACAAAATAAAGGAAATTTTTCGAGGTCAAAAATCACAGGCTCCATAAGTACATGGCTTCGAAGTACTTCAAAGAGGAGAGCATAAATAATTCTGATTTGCCAAGATAATACAAGATTTTTCAAAGGTCAATTATCTCCCCTAGGTACAGATACCTTTTTGTTATGTTTTTTGCAATGGTCACAATAGGTTATCAAAGGAAAATATATGAAATTATATAAAAATTTGTTTTACAGGTGACAAGGGGTGACAACGCAAGCGGGACTATACGAGTGCAGATTATGACTAACAGATGAGTCGATATTCGTACGGCTATCCGCAGATGCAAGGACAGTTCTTGCAATCTAACCTGCTCAATATTACCTGATCAATATTTCGAGCAGCAGGTTCAATATATAAACAGCAGAAAATGCTTACCCTGGATGCAGGAGTCTGGCAATCGACGCAAGCTACTGCGGCATCTCTGACGAGTGCGCCCTTGCCACTGGACTAACAGCCCACTATAGTAACATACACCATGTCACAGCACTATCCTATGCAATCAAATTGGCCTGCTAATTGTTACGTATGAAATAGTTGTCCCGAGCTCCGTGAGAAGATCGTTTCGACATATACCTACCACAACATTTACATTCGAGCTGATGATGTAAAATTATAAACTAATCGTTTTTATGATTAAGATGTGATTTCTCTTAAGGGGAGACATACACCTAGAAGGATCAAAAAGAGACTAAACTTTGCGAATTTTTTCCGGAAAAACGGAAAGAGATAGAGAGATCGGGTTTGTTTCTGTGTAAAGATCATAGTTTTCTCTATTAAAAACTTTGTGTTTTATTGTGTTGTATTTATTGAATTTTATTGTTCCAAAATTCAAAATGGCGGCGCTATGCTACAGCTTCTAACTCCTAATTTTAAAAACGGCGTTTGCGGTGACAACCGTGGCTCCTACAGTAATCATCTGAAAGCAAAATCACCTTAAGGGTTATAAAGGTAAAACATAAATCTAGTCTTTGACATAGCCGTTTTTCGAAATATTGTGTTTGGACAAAATGGCAGCCGGTCAAAGTTGACATAACGATTTTTTGACCAAAAATGTCGCACATTGTTAGCTACAGAAAATAAACTAAGCATCGGGGAAAAAATCCTACGTCAAAGACTAGTTTTTAGTGTCTAGAAAAAGTGTGTAAAACTGCAAGCCGATCGGTCGAACCATTTTCAAGATATAGTTGTCACGCGTTTTGAAAACCTCATTTTGAGAAAAACGCGTTTAAAGTTTTATGTTAGGTTTACATAACGAAAAGATGACAAATTTTATATTTACACTGAATCATCTACTCCAGGACTATATAGTAAACCCTCTGCCGAAGTAGATATTTCTAGAAAGTCCCTCTGTTCTTGGCGACGTATTCTCTCCTCTCTCGTACTGCTTAGCGTAGACGTGCTATAGCTCTTCTCTTCCTGTTCCATCTGAATGCCGGTTCTTAGGCAGTGGAGGTTTCTTTGCTCTCGATTTTCGAATATTTTCCGATGTTCAGAGATCTCTAGATCATTTCCTGCGATCCATTTCTGTCGTATTATTTTGCTGTACTATTTGATTCTTTCGATTGCTCGTCCGGACAAGAACTGCTGTGGAACCGACTGTTTGTGTTTTCCAAGCAGATCTGATGCTTGGTATTGGTATATAATAAATATAAAAGGGAGGGGAAAGAACCCTAACCAGAGGGATCTTTCGTTTTACACCTGTGAAAACCGAAATGACCCTAGCGCGCTCGAACGGACTCGAATATACTTACGTGTAACTTTTATATTACTGGCCAGATCGATTTATAACTGCACAAAAATATTCTTAAGATATCATACTTTGAAAATATATATAGAAAAAAATCAATTTTTTTACCCTTCTAGGTGTATGTCCCCCCTTAATTGAATCAAATATAAAAGAAAAAAGAAAGATATGCAATTGATATTATGTTAGTCTTTTTTTGTACACAATCGATTCGTTCACATGGCTGACAAACATTCTTAATTTTCATTTATACATTTTCTGTCATAGACGAGCGTTACGTTATATGGAGACATAAATATTTAAATATGATATAATGATTAAATAGTTTGCGATGGCAAACCACTGCTACACAATTTAAAATTACATTAGGTTTCATGATCATGTGGGCATATTATGCGACATTGAACAAGGTATATCTCCAAACTTTTTCTCGTGGCCCCCGAAATTGAAACGAGCTCCGCACCTGTTGTGCTGTACAAATGACGTATGTATGCGGCAATTATTTGAGTTGTTGATACCTTTTTAATATTTTGGTCACTGACATCTCTAAATCGAGATATCAGTCCTCTCACTCCTTTCTCTTCAATCTTGGATCAATAAATAACGTGCGTGACAAATGTTGAACTGAGATAAATATGGAAAGTAATATTGGATATGTTAAGTAGTGGACGGAAAAATATAACAAGGGACTTTATGTTTAAGTTGGCAGCGCGTAAAGTTTTCGCGGTTATTACGGAGGTTGGCCCCCTCTTTTTATATGGTTAGATTCGTTCGTTCGCTCTTGGCGTAATCATTACGTAAAAGTGTATTTCTCAGTTTTATATAATAAACGTATTTCTCAGTATTACAACTCTGCGTATTCAAGCCTTAACAGGATATAGTTGGTAAGGTAGAAGAGCGATCAGCTAATTACGGCAACTGTGATGTAGCTAGACTTTAGATGCTAAGATGTGCGACGCTAACAAATTTTGCGAGAGTTCAGTAACGAATTACGACTTTATCTCGTTGTGTGATATTTATTGTCGGTTAATGTATAAAATTTCGCTGTGATTCTCTTCAGAGAAGAATATTAGAAGAGAGAATGTATGTATGTGTGCATATGTACGCGTACGTGTGTTTTACTAAAGACATCAGTGAATCGAGATTCCTTTGTACGAGTGCAAGCTCAAATGCTTTAATTACTGCGACGTTGTATGTTAAATGGCTCTCTTTGTATACTTTGTCTGTTATCATGTTGTCGGTGTATCCAGTAAACGAAAATGGATTGAAAAATATTAATTTGAACGTTCGTGAATGCGTACTTCTGAAAATCTATATCCATTTCAAAACCTAATGTCTTTGTCCATCCATTTATAGGAATTAAATGAAGCATATTTTCTATGCCTTTCAATCCAAAAATAAGTTTGTTTTAAAAAGTGAATACTGCTTAAGTCAAGATTCTGGATAGAAAATGCAATGTATTAAAATAAGTATATATTAAAATACATAATATTGTGTATTATTTCATGACTATTTATTTCAATAACTTTTCTCTCACTATATTAATCTACGCGCTTATAAAGCGCTTATAATACGCTTATTGTTGGAAGGTTGAGAAGTAGACCACATAGGATATCAATATAAACTTTAATGCTTGCCTTGTGCAATAATATTTGTTTAGATACACACGAAGAAGTAGATTGTAACGCACGTGGTCGAGGTAACACAAGGAAGAACTACCGCGCAACGCGAAACAATCCACTACGCACAGCGCTTCGCATCGCCGAAAAACGAAATTAATATAACGCGAAGATTGACCATGTAGTTTGATAAACTATATAATCTAACACGCCCCTTTCAATCCGAGCGTAGAATAACTCAACTTAACAAATTGCACAAAAATTATACGTAACGCTTTAATCCTATCTTCTCCGTACACTCTTCATGCTTCGACTTGGGCAAAGCCTTTGTAAATACGTCCGCAGTCATATTTGCAGAAGACAAATAGTTTAACCGCAATTTTTTCTCTTTGATAGCTTGACGCACAAAGTGGTAACGAATATCTATATGCTTTGTTCGTGAATGCATGACTGGATTCTCGGCCAAACTGATAGCACCGCGATTATCGTAATACAAATTAACATCAGATAATTCGTTAAATCCTAACTCGTTTAAAGCTGATCGTAAGTAAATAGTCTCTTTCGTGGCCTCCGCTAGAGCCATGTACTCGGCCTCCGTCGACGACAAGGCTACAGTACGTTGCTTCTGCGATCTCCAACTAATGGCGGCACCCGACAACAGGAAGACATATCCTGTATACGATCTTCGGTCGTTTAAGTATCCGCCCCAGTCGGCATCAACATACCCTTGAACGGGCTCTTTAGAATATCTATAACATAAACTATAATTAATCGTACCTCGAAGATATCTTAACACCCTTTTAGCTATAGTCTAATGTTCTTCGGTGTAACCGTGGTTAAATTGCCCTAGATAACTTGCTATATAAGCAATGTCCGGTCGGGTCGCCACGGCTAAGTACATCAATGCTCCGACGAGTTGTCGATAAGGTCTTTCGCACCCTTTCCCCTCATCATTCGTCCTGCTTGAACCCTTCCTCTTTCCTGCGCTGACCTCGGCCGGGGTTGATACTGGATGCGCTTGCTCCATTCCAAAACGCTCCAATATGTTGCTAATATAAGTACGCTGAGACAACGTAATTCCATACTCGGACTGAGTCATCTCGATACCCAGGCAATTTGTAGCTTCTCCCAGGTCTTTTATCTGGACCTCTCTGGATAGCCTGTCCACCATTTCTTCAATCCAATCTGTGTCGTCTGAGGCAAACAGTATGTCGTCAACATACACTAGTAATAGCGATAACTTTCCTCCTCGTTTCGATGTGTATAGACACGGATCCGCAGCAGTCGGCGTCAGCCCGAGTTTTCTGAGGATTTTGTCCAGATGAATATTCCACTGCCTTCCAGCTTGAAAAAGACCATAAAGAGCACGCTTAAGTAGACACACTTTGTCCCCATCTCGTATGTCATTTAACATGCGTTCGGCCTTATCTCTTGTAGCATCATTTTCTCCATCTCCTCGTGCAATTAGTCGCAATATGGAAGTCAATTCCTTTGGCAGTTCCATATGCACTTGCTCGTCTAAATTGCTGTTTAGATATGCCGTCACGACATCAACTTGTCGAATAGTCATCTTCAAATGTACAGCAATAGCAACTAATAAACGCAATGACTCGAGTCTAGCCACGGGCGCAAAACTCTGTTCGAAATCGACTCCAGGTTTCTGACTGAAACCTTTAGCTACTAATCTAGCTTTTCTACGAGTCACTTTGTCTTCTATATCCGATTTGCTCGTCAATACAAATCTGCTGCCGATAACGTTTCTCCTTTCTGGTCGATCCACAATCTTCCAAGTGTCTCTATCCAGGATCTGCCTGACTCTCGAACCAATGCATCTTTCCATTCGTCCGCATGCGATCCGTTAAGTGCACTATCCAAAGAAACTTCGGTCATACCTAAGAATGACTGAATGATATTTGCCTCATGAAATATCTCTTCTTCATCCGTGTTGTTATCTTGAGGTCCCTCCGTTGATCGTCCTTTCTCACTCAGATGATCACGTTTCTTGGATAAACTACGAAGATAGTATCGACTCGTCGATTGACTAACAGGCTCCGCTCCCGCTTCGCGTGAACAACTCGGTATTGTATCCTCCACTTCTGATTTGACCAATTCAGAATTTTGCGTTGCAGAAGTTGTAAATTCTTTGATTGCACGTTCCGATTCCTCTTCTGTAGGAATAATTCTGCTGGCTGACTCGTCAACATTATTCGACCCTCCGATGTGACTATTCTCATTTAAGAACATAACGTCTCTCGACACGACTTTAGTCTTTCTTTCGGGGATTCATATACTATATCCTTTTGTAAGATCTGAGTATCCAAGTAGTATACCCTTCTCTCCTCTTGCATCAAATTTTTCTTTTCCTGACGCCTTCTGTTCCTATCGTTCTTAGGTGTCCAAGTTGCGGTACACGACCTTTCCATCTTCTATAAGGACTGTCTCCGTCTAAGCTACTAGAGGCACACCTGTTTCTCAAATATCCGGCTGTGTGAACAGCCTCGGCCCAAAAGGAAATACTCAACTTCGCATGAAGAAGAATGCAATGCGCCATCTCGACTAATGTGCGATTCATGCGCTCCGCAACCCCGTTTTGCTCTGGGGTGTGTGGCGCTGTGAATCGACATTGAATTCCATGAGTCTTGAGAAAACTATCAAAAGCTTCGTTTCGAAATTCTCGACCATTATCCGACTGTAGGTACGCAATCTTCTCACCAGTACACCTCTCAACTCGTGCTTTATACTCCTGAAAAGTCTTCAAAGCGTTACTCTTTTGGCGTAAAAGATACACTTCTGTCCACCTGGTACAGTCGTCGACAAACGTCATGAAATATCTTGAGCCTTCTTTAGACACGTTGCGCATCGGACCACACAGATCCGTATGAACTATTTCCAATTTTCTGGTTGCTCAACAGTGAGTTTCACGGAATGGCACACGGGTCTGCTTGCCTTTAATACAAGTCTCACAAGGATTATTATGCATAGATTATTATGCATAAAAATTGGAAAACCACTAAAAAGCCATTGTAGCGCGTTATAATACATTAATTACAATACTTTTCAGATATTTCATAACGTTAGCTATTAGACATACTATATATACATAAATAATTAAAGGTGTCCTTATAACAATATATTTTATGTACATCGTTGCATTAAGGAGATCAATTAGATATAGGAGCATTTAAAATTTTTTGAATACAATAAAATTTCGTTATAAACAAATGAATTTTGTAATAACAATTACATTTATGATATATTTAATTATACGATTATATAGTCATTTGCGAGTATAACAAAAATGCATAGAACATTTGAGGGCATTTGTTATGAAAAAACCATAAGTCATTGTTTATAATAATTGAAGGAATAAGGTTAGATGAATAAAAAGTATATAATAATGGTCCATAGACCATATCAAAGGACCGTAGGAATTTGAAATTTCAAAATTGTCGAAATTTTTATTTGTTAACTAAGCGATGAAAATCTTAACCGTTGAGAAATAATTGTTTATAACTATATAGGGTTTTATTGAGTAATAAGAGGAACTCAACGGTTAGATACGTTGCGCATCGGACCACACAGATCCGTATGAACTATTTCCAATTTTCTGGTTGCTCGACAGTGAGTTTCACGGAATGGCACACGGGTCTGCTTGCCTTTAATACAAGTCTCACAAGGATTATTCGCACTGCCAGATCTTAGTTTAATACCTTCAACCGTACCTGCGTTGATCATCTTTATAGACAGGGTTTGTTTAAATGGCCCATTCACTGATGCCACAGGTCAAGATCTTCGGCCTGCCCCTCGTGCGCTGCATTTGCCATTGCGCTATCTTCCCGAACGAAGTACAAATCACCTACACGATCCGCAACCATTTTGACTGTGCCTTGTTGATCTCGAATTACAGCTCCTTTCTTCTCGAAAATAACTTCGTGGCCACGGTCCGTGATTTTTGATACCGACATCAAGTTCATCCACACATCAGGTGCGAGCAATGTATTTTGCAACGTTATGTCGCGTCCTTTCACTCCGTCAAATGCTTGTATCCGCACATCTCCTTTGCCAGTGATATCCGCTGAGTCATTACTAGCCAGACTCAGTCGTCCATAATTTGCATCGACTTGTTTCGTGAATAACTCTTCATTCCTGCAAATATGAGAGGTACAACCACTGTCTAAGCACCATCTTACCTTTTCGTTTACTGCGTTCACATTCAAAGCCGCATCCTGTTTCTTATCGTATGCAAGGAACATATCTCCTGCAGTAGCTGCTTTTTTTTCACGTTCCTCAGCCCGTTTAGGACATTCATAAACTTTGTGTCCCACGACTTGACATTTGTAACACCTAATCTTCTTCGTAGAATCAGATTCTCCTCGGCGATGATTGCTCTTCTCTTTGTTGTTCTCCTTTTTCGATGGATACTGCTTCTTCATTTTCTTTGACCGACATGCCACCATAGCATCCGTAGCGTTGGTCTCCTTCTGTAATCGGGCTTCACTCTTCTATAATTTTCACTTTTAAGGCCTCAGCATTCGGTAACTTATCGTGCGATTCTATGGCACAACGAAAATTTTCGTAGCTAGCCGGTAAACTATACAATAACATGATAGTTAGCAAATCCTGGTTTATTTGAACGCCCATTGTGCCCAACTTATCAACGGCATCAAAATACTTTCGCAAATGTTTTTGAACATCCTGACCTTCCTGTAGTCTTTGCAACGTCAGCTGCTTTAATAACGTCGCCTTGCGAGCTGGTCCTTTAGACGCATGAATGCTTTCCACTTTTAACCAAATGTCCCGAGACATAATACATCCACGAACTTACTGTAATTCGTTCGAACTAATGGACAAAATCAAGTCAGATTTGGCCATTTTATCTTTCTTCAACCAATTCTTCAATTCTGCTTCCTCTCGTGCGTCTCCTTCCACAACTGTCGGTGGCAGCAGCTCACCACTAGCATACTTCCACGTATCGTTCTTTGTCATTAACGCCTCAATCTGCATGCACCACGAATCATAGTTATCTTTAGTGAGCGCCTCAATCCTCACTTGATTCGCTCGCTCAATAGCCGCTTTTAACGAAATTATCTCCTCTAACTGAATGGTTCGCTTTATAAACCCTTCCGAAAGCGCGGCCACGAATTGCGAGCAAGCAATTTTATCGCGCACCTCGTGCGAGCACTCCGGATACGCCAGTCTGGAGAGACGCTCCAGATCCGCGCCGAGAGTTGAGAAATCCTCACCGAATCTTTGTTTACGGTTTATGAATTGATAATAATAATTCTGTGCGAACTCACTCTCACCGAACCGCAATTCTAGCTTCGATTTTAATTCCGGGAATTCTAACAATTCGACATCCGCGACGGAATCGAGAACAGCTCGAGCCTTGCCTCTGAGACTCGACGCTAGCGCAACCGCTTTTGCGGACTCGTTCCAATCGTTCGCGCGCGCGATCAACGAAAATTGCGCGAAAAATTCGCGCAGCGGGACCGTACCGTCGAAAATATCCGGCTTTAATTTATAACCGAGATTCCTGCGGGCGCCGCCGTCCCCCCCTGCACTCACGTTCGCGGATCGTTCGGAAATTTGAGGAACACTTCGCTCTACGAGGCGTTGCTCCATCCGCTGCATTTCCGCCTGCATCTGCTGCCGTTCCTGTCGCTCCTGGTGTCGCTCCTCGCGGAACTGCTTCAGCTCCTCCAACACCATTCGGAGAGCGTCTGAATCCGCGACAGCAGACATCGGTGTCTGTGCTCGCGTTCTCCTCGGGAAATGTGTCGTTGTCATGTCGCTTTTATCCGTCCGCTTTTCCGCTTCCTTACTCAGAAACGCTCGTCCGATTCGATCCCGGACGAGCCCCCAAAATGTTGCGTCCGGGCGGACTCCGGCTCGACGCACACACTCGCGCTCGCTCGCACTCACTCGCAGAGACACTCGCGCACGAATAAGACAACACTTTTACGAAAGAAACGATCACTCTTTATTATAATGAGAGCGGGATGCGATACACGTTCGTCGATGACCACGTCACGTCCGAATCCGTCTCTTTCTTGTTTATTTATTCTCCCTGGCGATCCGTCGCCAGGACGCTCGCGTCTTCCTCGCCGACAGCCGATCCGACGACGCTCAGCTGATCGGCAGCTGACCGGTTCTTCGTTATGCCGAGTGGCCAATCCGGACATAACACTATTTAATAGTTCCAACTGTTGAGGCAATTGACTCTTTTGAAAAGCCCGCGTTATTATTTTAGTTACCACCTCATTTGTATTTTTTGGTTGAGGGCGTTATATCGTTTTTTTGTTTCTCCCCTCCTTTTTTATTAGCGCTCAAGAACGTGTAAACGTATATCTTATAAGTCTTTGTTCAGAAAATATATCACAATTAATCACCATAATCCTTTGTGAAAACCGATTTCTATCCGAACCTTAACAGGTTATGGGCCCAGGCGTGTCGGGTGGTGTATTCTTTGTGTGATAGTTTTCGTAGAAAAGTGAGCAAGCGAGCGACGTTCTTGAC
Organism: Ooceraea biroi; assembly: GCF_003672135.1. Taxonomy (NCBI): domain Eukaryota; kingdom Metazoa; phylum Arthropoda; class Insecta; order Hymenoptera; family Formicidae; genus Ooceraea; species Ooceraea biroi. The sequence goes on along the minus strand of NC_039514.1, from coordinate 3,589,459 downwards.
ATAACCTCTAACCACGTAAGCGAGGGATCAGAGGTAGAAATTATGGAAAACGAACTCGTCAAAATTACACATCTGAAGGGAGCGGAAAATTGGGCTTCGTGGAAATTCCAAGTTCGTGTCATTCTCAACGCCAGCGGTGCATGGAGCCTTGTGAACGGTGAAATAGCCAAACCCGAGGCAGTATCGAATGCAGGTGCCGCAGCCACGACAACGTACGAGAGAGATACAGCAGCATGGTTGAAAGCGGACCGAATCGGACAAAAAGTTATAGGGACATCGGTAGGACCTCAAGCCCTCCTGTACATCATAAATTGTGAAACCGCAGCTGAAATGTGGAACAAACTGAAATCTGTGTACGAACCAAAGTCGGAAGTGAATATACACATGCTACAACAAATATGGTACAGCGCAAAGATGAGCCCCACAGACAGCGTCGCGTCTTACATAGCGAAACTAGAGGATACAGCACACAAACTCGAGGTCATGGGTGAGAAAGTTTCCGATAACATGATTATAACAAAGATTCTCATGACTCTGCCCCACAGCTACAATCATTTTGTGAGTGTATGGGAGTCAACTGCTCAAACTGACAGGACGCTGGCAAATCTCACATCCAGACTCGCCATTGAGGAGATGAGACACAATACTGGAGAAAACTCAGAGGGAACCGCTCTCGCCACGAACAAATTTCAGAAAAAACCAGGAAAAGGAAAAGGTAGAGGCAAAGGTGTTGCAAGGCCAGGCGAATGTTACTCGTGTGAAAAACCCGGTCATTGGGCAAGAGAATGTCCTGAAAAGAAAAAGAATCCTAGCAACGAATCAAGCAATAAAGCGAAAGGAGATGCACTAGTGGTTGAAATTTTAGCATCCACAACAGAGCAGTACGAACATAAGGACGCGTGGTTCCTAGATTCAGGGGCAAGTGACCACATGTCTGCCCGACGAGAATGGTTCATTAATTTTAAGGCCCTTGAAGAAGAAATACCAGTGCGTATCGGTGATGGAAAATACATACCTGCAGTCGGAAGAGGCGACATAAACATTCTCGCATTCAATGGTCATCTGTGGAGTGAAAAACATCTCTTTAATGTGCTTTTTGTGCCCCAGCTCAAATACAATCTGTTTTCAGCAGGAGCAGCATTAGACAAGGAACTGGAGTTGCAGTCGAACAACCTGGGGTGCAAGTTAAAAAGGAGTGGAAAGACTGTCTTAGTTGGAGAGCGAAGAGGCAAGCTCTACTGTATTAAGTTGAAGGTTATCCTTGAACAAACAGACCCTGAAGCACAAGCAGCAATATGCACATTTCGTGATTGGCACGAGCGGATGGTACACCAGAACGCAAGGCATGTGAAGAAATTTTTGAAGCAGGCAAACATCGAGACATCAGTTGAAAAGGAATTCTTCTGTGAATCGTGTGTCGTAGGGAAGATGCACCGAACCCCTTTCCCAAAGAGTGAAACTAAGGCGCACGAGGTTGGAGAACTCATTCATGCGAACCTATGCGGACCCATGCAGGAAGATTCAGTGGAAGGTTCGCGTTATTTCCTACTTCTCAAAGACGATTACTCTCAGATGAGGACAGTGTTTTTCATCAAACAAAACTCCGAGGTCAAAAGCTGCCTTACCAATTTCTTTAAACGATGCGAGAAGATTTTGCCACACGGTGTCCAGACTCTGAGAACAGACAACGGGCTTGAGTTCGTCAACCGTGAGATCGGTGAACTAACAAGAAGTCATGGAATAAGACATGAGAAGACCGTACCGTATAGTCCTGAACAGAATGGGGCAGCCGAGAGGGAGAATCGAACCGTCGTCGAGGCAGCGAGGACACTACTACATGCGAAGAGGCTGAACATCAAACTGTGGGCAGAAGCTGTCAACACGACTGTGCATGTTCTGAATAGGACAGGACCGAGCTCTGTGAAAGGGAAAACACCTTACGAGCTATGGTGCCAAAAGCAGCCCAATATTAGCTATCTGAGAATATTCGGAGAAGAAGTGTTCGTGCATACGCCCAAAGAAAAAAGACAGAAATGGGACCCGAAAGCCGAAAAAGGATTGCTGATCGGATACGAAGAAGAGACAAAAGGATACCGCGTCTGGTTCCAAGAACAAATGCGGGTCCGTGTTTGCAGGGATGCCAGGTTCACAAATCGTCGCCACGATGAAAAAGAAGCGGACGACAGCAATTACATACTCCTGGAAACACCGAAAAGAGAATTAGCACCAGAGGAAATGGTAAACATCGATGTCGAGGGATATAACGAGAACGAGGAAGTGATCCATGAGATCGAAAACGATCAAGAGCCATATGCAGTCCAAGAGGATCGTGAAGAACAACTGCATGAATTCGAGGACGATCAAGAAGAATTTTACGAAATTGAAGACGATTCAGAAGTGAACGAAGATGCGGTGGAACAGCATCGTGGATATAACCTACGAAATAGAAATGTAATCCAGATACCTGGAAGATACAGAGACGCACAGCTAAGTGTCAGCTGTCCAGCTGAGGGTGACGAACCATGTACGTACGAAGATGCCGTGAACTGCGATGAAGGGGCCTCATGGAAGCAGGCCATGGACGAAGATATAAGATCACTCGAACAGAATCATACATGGACATTTGTGGATCCCCCAGACGACCAGAAAATCATCAACAATCAATGGACGTTTAGGATCAAAAGAAAAGCTGATGGCAGCAATCGTCGCTTCAAAGCAAGACTCGTAGCTCGAGGCTTTACCCAACAATATGGTATCAATTATGGAGAAACGTTCAGTCCCGTTGCAAGGTTTGACTCCATCAGAGCTATTCTTGCGGTCGCAGCGTGCTCGAAGATGAAACTGCAGCAGTTCGACATCAAGACCGCATTCCTGCACGGTGATCTAGAGGAGACGATCTTCATGAGGCAGCCGATAGGCTACGACGACGGAACCAAACGTGTCTGCAAACTAAACCGAAGCCTATACGGTTTGAAACAGGCTTCGCGCTGTTGGAACAAGCGGTTTACGGAATCATTGAGCAAGTTTGGGTTAAAAGCAACAGAAGCAGACCCATGCGTCTTTACATCGAACAAAGGAGAATCTCGTTTAATTTTGGGCATTTACATTGATGACGGAATAATCGCCACGACAGACGAAAGACAGAAAATTTCTCTGTTGCAGGAACTACGGAAGGAGTTCGAGGTAATAACCGACGCAACGGACACATTCCTTGGTCTGCAGATCGAGCAAAAAGAAAGCGGCGCCATATTTATACACCAGGAAGCGTACACGAACAGAATTCTAGAGCGATTCAGGATGGAAGCCGCCAATCCGGTGGCCATACCAGCAGACAAGCAGCACGAGGTATCCGAGGCGGAGAGCAGGGAAGCCGTAAACGTACCCTACCGACAGGCGGTCAGGAGCCTGATGTTCTTGTCTGTGACTTCGAAACCGGACATCACATACGCTGTCAATAAGGCCAGCCAATTTCTCGAACGACCTCGGAGGGTGCACTGGAATGCAGTCAAGCGCATCCTCAAGTACCTTAAAGGTACATTACGTCACGGACTCTACTTCGAGGGTGGGAGTGACACGAAGATCCTTGCCTACAGCGACGCCGACTACGCCGGAGACATAGGAACCAGGAAATCAACAACTGGCTACGTTTTGAAGCTTGGATCATCAACAATCACATGGGGCTCGCAGCTGCAGAAGATAGTAGCACTGTCGACAACTAAGGCCGAGTACGTAGCGGCCTGTCAAACAGTCAAGGAACTGATTTGGATGAAGAGACTGCTTCGCAGCCTGACACCCACGACACAGAAGGCTGAACTCCATGTGATAATCAGAGTGCTCTGAGATTGATAAAAAAACCCAGAGTTCCACAAGCGGAGCAAACATATAGACGTGCGATACCATTTCATACGAAATATGTACGCATCGAAGAAGTTTACTCTGGAATACATACTTTCAAACGAACAGCAGGCTGACATACTCACCAAACCGCTTACCAGAGATATATTTCAGCGACAGAGGGACATGCTATGTGTCCTAGATAAATCAAGCATATTTTAAACTGCGAGGTCACATCAAGTGGTCGCACAGGAGTCGAGACGATACCGTGCAATAGGCTTTCCAACAAGTCAAAGTGGGAGTAACACACTGAGGCAATTGACTCTTTTGAATAGCCCGCGTTATTATTTTAGTTACCACCATTTGTATTTTTTGGTTGAGGGTGTTATATCGTTTTTTTGTTTCTCCTCTCCTTTTTTATTAGCGCTCAAGAACGCGTAAACGTATATCTTACAAGTCTTTGTTCAGAAAATATATCACAATTAATCACCATAATCCTTTGTGAAAACCGATTTTTATCCGAACCTTAACACCAACTAATAATTATGCCGTGGTGCCTCGTCCGGATGGATTAAGAACTATGTAGTCATGCTGTGTTGACTGCATATCCAACAGAGTTTTAAAAACCATAAATAAAATGGAAAAACGGGGTCCTTCAGTCCCGTCGCGCGCACGTAACCTCATTGTGTTTTCTGTTCTTGCAGAGTCCACAGAGTTCGTTGTATTGTGTGTTTTTTCTTTCCTTTTTCTTCGTTCATCGCCTTCGCAATGACCATGTCAGGTTATCAGAGGCGACGCCCGCTGTTTTTCATCAGGGAATTGCACGCATACGCATCGGGAGCGATCCCGTGAGCGTCAGCGGATTGCGTCCGCGATCCTAACCTCTCTCGAAGTTCGCTCGGTATTTATCACATTATCTATTATTAATTAGTGCTTGTTTACTAATACTGTGCCCATTGTCGCACTGTTATATCGAATGTCGATTTTCATCTGCTGGTTTCGAGTGAGTATTTACGTCATTTTTATTGACAACAGCTACTACTGTTTCCTGTTACCGGTATATATACACATGTATGATTAGTGCAGCAAGGATTAGTGCAGCTTATGGCGCGTAAGGTGCTCACAAGGGTCGCCAAGCGGACTTCTAGTCTCCGCGTCGTTGCTATGAGAGCGACTTCTAACCTCGCAGAACTTCGAGGGAGTCGCCACGTGGGACCTTCGCGGGATCTTCGCGGGATCTTCCGGTTCTACGCCTTGTGGCTGGTTGGTGCAAGCCGTAAGCGAAATTTTTCGCTTATGCAGTGTCGTATCTCCCCGACATCCAGCGAGGTGTCGGAGGATACTCAAAGACCGGCGAGTCTTGCCCCACATGCGGGCATTACGACGGACCCGACGAGGTATCCGTACAGTTGACTCTCCGAACGGAACGTAGACGAGCAGACGGCCCTTGCTGGCCGGGGCGGTGACCTAGGTATGTCTCCTTCCCATCTTGCTCTTTGTAACAAGATGCACGATGAAGGAGGGCATAACCGACTGCTCACTTCTACTGTGTTCCGCTTCTCTCTCCCTTTTTCCCTCCCTTTTCAGTGAATGTCTCCCCGTTAGCGTTGGAGGACCTCACACTGTTACCGTCCTCAACCCGGTGGCCAGCGCGACGATCGGGCATGGCGGACCTGCGGAGTTCAGGTCCAGGTCGGCTTCTCTCCAAGAGAACAGCTTCCATCACCGCTACAGCACCGGGATTATCTATCTTCTTGGATGCTATTGCCATCGCGGTATTTTCCCGTCTTCGGGAGGGATTGAGGACTACCCTCTTCGGTGAGAGTAGCTTCTTTCAGCAGTGCACCGCAACCAGACCGGAACAGATTTGGTAATTTCATCAGCTCTATTATGGCGACTGCTTGGTCTAGTCAAATGACAACCGAGGTCCATTCTGTCCGTGCGGCGTTGAACTATTGGGGCAATGACCTTACGGGGTTCTCAAAGGTCGGATCTCCGTCTCCGAATGTCAGCAGACGGAGAAGGCACTGATGAAGCAGACGGATCAGCAAAATGGAAGTATCCGCTTGTTGACGGAATACCTTGTTTCGTCTCTTTCAGACGACGAGGATTGTTTCAGCTTGTTTGCCAGCCTCTACCACCGGCTCCTCCTTTTTGACAACGGTCTTGCTATTCGTGTCGGACCGCCGCCAAGCGCGTTCAGCAGTAAAGCAAGTGACGGGCAATCGGCTGGCCGAGCTGCATCCGATGTTTTTTGTCCCGACAGGCATTCACTTTAGCTTCCTCGACTTCACGAGTGAAATGATCTTCAGGTGACCCCAGTGGATCCATTTTTTCATCCGCAAGCGGTTATCGCTAATGGCTTGCAGAAACGGTTTGAGCGGCACCATCTATTGTGCAGTGTCTCCGAAGATGGCGTGTAATATGCCTTACCTGCAGGTTCATCAACCATCCGTCGGGCTTGTATCGCCCGACACGGTTCGACCTTTCTCTCCGTGCAGTGTCACGACGGCAGGGACAAAACAAATAGTCTCTCCGCATAATGTATCCTCGCATCACCAATCAAGGAAGGATTTTTCGCAGTGTGCCGCACCAGGACGTCGTCTTCCTGTTCCTGAGTTCGCACCCGACGCTACACCCGGCAGAATCAACGGGTTGTTTGACTGTCTGCATGAATCGAGAGCGAAAGATAACATTTGCTCTCAGATGCTCGGCTTACCGACTATACGAGGTCCTTTTTCCGCATCACCGCTGTTCCGTTCTTATCTGTCGGAGTGGTCTCTGTCCGCGCGGAGAGCCGCTCACTGCATTGCGGATATTTGGCGGTTATGAGCCTTCGCTGATACTTATCACATTTGGCCTGTGAGCTATTGCCTTTTTGCGGAGGAATGCATTTCTTTTTAAAGTTACGTGAACTGAACGCATTCCGGTCTCCATCTTATATATGGAAGATTGACGTACTATAGCCTCAGGATGCTAAATTGTACGACATTGTGCATCTTGAATGCATCTCAGCTGGTATCGTTGCACTCCTCTCTTTCTCTGTTATTAGTAACGAGCTTTATGGTTTTGTCTCGTGGCCTGTCCACGACACCTTCCACTTTTCCTGCGACCGTCTGCCCCCTGGTTATGGCATTACGACGGAGGAATTCTCAATCCATCGTATTTTTACACGATTTTCGGCCTTTAGACGCTCTGGAAGAGGTCTAGCGACGAAAAATGTCAGCCTTCTTGGATCTATTCTTCTTTTTGGGCGCCAAATATAGCTTGGGTTGCAGCTACGATTCTATCTACCGATCTGCCAATGATACTGAATGTGTCATGAGATCCTCGGTGCTCTATCCGAGATTTCACACACATAATTGCTTGCTTCTAGCGGTTTACCCTATCCCGTTTATACAGCTCCATATGACCTGCTTCATTTCAAGACAGCCGAGAGACAGAAGCTTTTGGTCCTGGAGACTCATTCTCAAACCTATGGCGTGTAGATGTTACCCTCCGGATATCTGAGTTCAGATTACAATCGGATTGGCGTTTTCTCTAACGTTATTTAGTGCGCTGCAGCTCGCTCTGGCTCCGAGGATCCTTTGTTCTTTCATGTACCTTTAACGAGCTGGCGAACTCCATAGAAGGTAACCCCCCATGTGGATGGGTTTGGTGCTTCGGAACGGCTGTTCCTAGCACTTTTTACGTTCACGCTCTTGTGCTAATAGTGTGCTATGCTTTAGCGTATTTTGCCGCAGATTTTCAAGTCTGCAATATCACCGGAGATAGACGGAGATGGCGCGCACAGCACAATACTTACTTTTCTCGTTTTTTATATTGTCTTCCTCGGCACTGTCATTACAGTCGCCGCATCAAGAGTTCCAGTCATCGATGCTGAGTCACTACTGCCGACTCGGGCGTCCAATCGGGCTGAGACAGCATTTAGTCTTTTCGTCGCAGAGTTGGTTGCATTAATAGCAACCGTGAAACGTTGAGGCTTCCTGGTTCTTCGCCCCTGATTTAGGAGTGTTTATCATATCTCGATAGTATGATCTGCCTCACTTACTGGGAACTCCATAGGACGTTCACCTTCACAGTGTGAAAGCAGATTCGTTTACCCGATATATTTGCCGATTTTTGCACTGTACTCTGCTATTGTATACTTCTTATACTATATCTCTACTTCGATACAGTCCTTCTCGGTTGCCACATGCCCAATAATCTCATTCTATCTGTATCTGCGCCCGTTGGCCAAGTTGGCGTCTATATTCTCTTCTGTCTGTACCGCTGTTACTATGACACTAGTCCTTCTTCTAGCGCCAGGATCCGATCAATATGCTACTCTCTCACAGTCGTTATATCTCTGTTTATCGTTCGCTATGGGTCAAGCCATCATTCGGATGCCGGACATTCGGATAACATCAGCCGCCAGTTGCGCGCAACTGCTATCTATTTTTCCCGGTTTTTTCCGTCGTCTGGATCTGTATATTGTTCCTTTTGCTTGCGCTCTATTTCGACCCCGCTAGGAATCTTCATGCGGTCGATTATATTTCTTTACTCTATCCTGCGTGATAACAACTTATTATTATAAGACTATCATCGCGAGCCTTTTGGATTTTGTTTTATCAAGAAATCTTTATGTTTCTTACTCCGAAATTTATGCCTCGTTATGAGGGCTAATTGTCTTGGTTCTTGTCGTTATTTCCGTCTCCCGTCTGTTCGTAAGACATACGGTTGGTTCCGACGTGTGGTACTTATCGGCCCTCCTGTATAACCCGTTCGCTCATAAGCGGAATATCACTCAATTCGCGGTACTTCCTTGTCGTCCTGACCCGACGATGTCGCTCCGGCGGCACGAAAACGAGCGTGAGCAATGTTTTCGGTTTGTTTTCTTTTTCGTTACCGCAGCTACTTTGCTTGAGGATTGATAGTTCTTCTTATAATATTATTATAGTATTTTTATACCAGTCTCAGGAGTCTCCTACCGTAGACTGGTTATGACCCTTATTTGTCTGTTGCTGTTCTAATTCCTTTGGTTGGTTTTTTGCGCCCACAGGTGCGCCCAGTTCCTTTCTTTGGAGGATGTACAGGCTTTATAATGTACTTGCTTCCTTGGATTTTGTACCTAATGTTATGTTAATTTGGTACTTCTCGGCAAATCGCGCTTTGAACAACTACATAGTTCTTTATCCATCCGGACGAGACACCACGGCATAATTGTATAATTAAACGAACTTACCTGTAAGTGAAGTTCGATTATAATTATGCCTGGTGTCTCGTCTGGATGTACTTTCCCCGCCCAAAGCCTTTGGCTTCTTCCCTCCCTCTATATTAGGCGATTTGCCTCGCAACTTTGAAACAATGAGGTTACATACGCGTGCAGCGCCGCGGGCCGTGCGCAGCACGACGGAACTGAAGGGCCCCGTTTTTCCATTTTATTTATGGTTTTTAAAACTCTGTTGGATATGCAGTCAGCACAGCATGACTACATAGTTCTTTATCCATCCGGACGAGACACCAGGCATAATTATAATCGAACTTCACTTACAGGTAAGTTCGTTTAATTATACAATTTTAATAATATTAATTATTTTACCAAGTAACTGATTATCTTGTTTTTCGATATTGTAAACATTTAAAATATGATTGATGTAGTCTGGATATAATGTACTCAAAGTATCTCTATGAATATGAGGAAATAATAATTCAAATTCAATGTCGATCTAAAATAAATAATGTGTTAAGTTACTTTGTATAATAGAAACATTGTAATTATTATTAAAAGTTAGAAATTATTAAAGGCATTGATTATATAAAGTTAAAAACTTACTACTTCAGGAATATCCAAAAATCGTGGAAATGTTTCAAAAAAATGTTTATTCAAATATAAGTACCTTCGTGTACTTTAAACGTTTCCTTTAGTTTTTCAATTATATTATCTTTTTGATCAATAGTCGCATATTTCATAAAATTTATTGCATCTTTAATAGCATCTGTTTCATTTACAGGTTCAGTAGCTACACAAGTATTGGGTTTTTTTTCCATTCATCTGATTGAGTAACTTTTTTATTTTCTTTTCTCTGTACATTAGATAATCGCGAAGCAATATATCCCGTTCCAGTTTTTGGGTCATAAAAGTGCTCCTATAAATAAATATATTAATAAACAGTTTATTAGAATTAGTAAAATATTAGAATATTGACATATATATCTACACAAAATTAATATTTATGATATTTCATTGTTTACTGTTACTTAATTTTGCTGATAATATAGAAGTAATATAAGGGATACACTCACATAGCCCAAATCCCCTTCTGAATTTCTTAAATTTGGAAAAACTTTAATAATGGCTTCAGCATATCTGCATTTTTCAGAAGACAAGATTTGTCTACCAACTTTCTCTTTATATTCTAATAAATCATGAACCACTAATTTTACTAATAATTTTCTATATTTGTCAGAGAGATATTTATTTTTCTCATAACTTTGCAGTATTTCTTCTCCACATGAAGAATTTGTAATGAGGTTGTATAAACTCTAAAAGGACCAAAAAGGAAAAAAGGTTATTAACCGGTTCAGTGGTAATGACTCATATATAGGCGTAAAAAAGAAGTGCCACAAGTGGTAATGACTCATAGGGCACCTTGAATAACTCTGCCAATTTTGAACGGATTTGCGTGAAACTTGCTATACTTAGGTTTTTTGGGTCGCTGAATATGAATCCGGAGTCAAAATTGAGAAATTCAAAATGGCGGACCCAATATGGCGGCTTCTAGTGACTAACGGTATTCCATTATGGATAATCTTACCTCCGTTATTAGCTGGTGAAATATTATCACGACCCCAGAGTGCGCCACAGGGAGGCTACGGTAGGATTTTACACTCCATGGTTTTGTTTTTTTTATATTTTTAATTTGTTTGTTTTTTTAATTTTTTTGTTTTGTTTTTTTTAAAAAAACGTTTGAAATGCAGTTTGAATGTCTTGAACCAATCCGTTATCTGCGACCAAAGGAGCATACCGAGTGATACATTTCCATTATGGAATTACAAAGTTAGCCACCTGAAGCCGCCATGTTGGATCCGCCATTTTGAATTTCTCAATTTTGACTCCGGATTCATATTCAGCGACCCAAAAAACCCCTTATAGGTAAGCTTTCATGTAAAATATGTAATTATTCGCTCTTACCACTTTTGGCACAAAACGTTGACTTCGAGTCCACCACTGAACTGGTTAAGTATGGAAATATTTAGTAGCAAGAATAGATTACTAATTGTAAGTAAGAATAAAACGTAAGAATAAAACTGTAAGTTAAGAAAGTGCAAGTCAAGAAAAAATGGGTAAAAGTTAAGAATAGGGGACCCAGCCCCAATGACCTTGACCGTGACATATATTATAGAAGTCACCCTCTTGAGTGACCTTTAAAAGGTTTTAGCCGTCGCTCGTTGTTTATTAAAAGGTTATTAATAAAAAAGTTTAATGATTTTCCACGAATTTTTAGCTGTCCACGCGAAGCAAGAACATGATATTGACATATATTACAAAGGTCACCTTCCCGAATAACCCGCATTAGGTTTTAGTCGTCGATCGTTGTTTATGAAAAAGTTATTAACAAAAGAAATTTCGAAAATATAGTAGTTATTTTGAATATTGAAAGATATAAACGACGAATATGTATATGAACGAAGAAAGGAAAGTCATTTAAAACAGTGAATTGTTAATATATAGAATAGTTTCTTTTAATATAAATACAAAGTATTCTTCACTTTAACCAAAAGCACAAACAGTTAAATGTAAAGTATTTTCTGCTTTAACTTAACCTAGCCTAACCTAACCTAACCTAACCTGGTTAGGTTATATTTTCCGAAACTGGAGCCCCGGACACATACGCTCGTTTTCAGCCCGCTTCGCGGGAAGGCGGGGGGAAGGGGCTTTGCCCCTCCCCCCGCCGGAGCTAGTGTAACGGATTTCACCGTGCAGATTTTGATCACCTGGTACACGCCACGGATTCCGGCGGGGGGAGGGGCTTTGCCCCTCCCCCCGCCTTCCCGCGAAGCGGGCTGAAAACGAGCGTATGTGTCCGGGGCTCCAGTTTCGGAAAATATAACCTAACCCAAACCTATTTCTGATTTAAAGCTAAAATTCCATCACATATACTCTTTCGTAAACGTATATGGTATCGTAAAATTATGCTTTATTCATTAAACATTTTTGTTAATAACTTTTAAACAAACAACGAGCGAAGGGTGAAACCTAGTGCGGGTTATTCAGGAAGGTGACCTTTGTAATATACGTCAAACTCAAGTCCTTGCTTCGCGTGGACAGCTGAAAATTCGTGCAAAATTATTAAACTGCTTTTGTTAATAACTTTTTAATAAACAACGAGCGACGGCTAAAACCTTTTGAAGGTCACTCAGGGAGGTGACCTCTACAATATATGTCAAGGTCAAGGTCATTGAGGCTGGGTCCCCTATTCTTAACTTTTACCAAAAAATGTGCGTTTTTTTCTGGCTTGCACTATGTTTTTATCCTTACGATAATAATAATGCATACTAAAGCATAATACACTGAAAATATGTGTCATTTTTTTCTTTTAAATTTACTTTTAAAGTTTTATTAAGTCTGATAAACACGAATAATTTTTACACTTTTTTTAAAGAAAAACCATCAATTTTTGAAATATATATGCATGTGTGAAGTTGTAACTAACAATAAGCATAGGGATCCTAAAACTTCTCTATCTGATAGCCAGTTAATACGTCCGACAAAGCTTGTCGTACGACACATGAAATATTAGCCTTAGTCTATAATAAGCTTTTTCTCTTTTTTATAGAATTGGTATACAGAGCCAATTTGCACTTGCTACGTTACTATACAAGGAATTAAAGAAAGAGTCAACTTTATTCATTTTATATGACAAACTCACGACGAAGAGCATAATGTCCGGCGTAGATAGAAAAGGTAAAGGTTAGGATTACAGATCCGCGTTATAAAGAATACGCTGAACGCGTTCTCAATCTATAAGTCACCAAAGGTGGCGTCACTTCGTTAAAATATAACAGTAATTATTAGTGTTATACAATTAACATAAATTAAATTTAGTTTTGTTTGGTTAATGTACTATTACTAAAGATAGTATTATCTAGTGACTTTTATTTTTTTTTAGTGCGTTTGCCTTTCTATGTTAATTGGTTAGTTTTAGTTTTTTCCTCCCGTTCTTCGAGTTTCGAAGTTAGTTCAGTTACGTTTTCGTTATACAAAGAATCTGACATTGTAAGCAGTCGATTAAATATAAAGTTTGTCTTTATAAAAGCTACGCCTTTATTTAGTACTGGTAGAACCCATCTGCTAAGAGTAATTAATAATAGTATACATATTTGACAAAATAAAGCAGATTTCGATAAAGAATAGCACTTTAATAGAGACACGTCGAGACACGTCGAGACTATGAAACGAAGAGCAAGAAGTAACAATAACAAATGACGATCTTTACTCTCAATATAGTTTTCTGTAAATTTTAACAGATAAAACTTGTCACTAATAATACGGAACATACCTATTGTGTAAAATTAAAAATAGGTGCACAATGTGTAATTTTTACACTTTTTTTAGTTGTTTTAAAAATTTAACACTTGAGTTGAATTAACACAACAGCAACATGTTAAATTAAAACATGAATGTGTTAAATATTTAACACAAAAATGTTAACCGGCATATTTTTTAACAAGAAAACACAAATTTTCCAACTGTGTATGCTATTTAGCACCGTGTTACGCACGATAACATATTTTTTTTTTCTTGAAACCTACTCATTTTATGAAAAAAAATAAAAGAAATAAAAAAGTTTCTAAATAAATCAAACTTTTTAATGCATATTTTTAGATGATCAGGTCGTCCAAGAACTGTATTCATTTCTGCGATACAACTTAGACAACTAGATGAAATTGTTGTGGTATTTTTTTTTAAACTACTCATTTTATGAAAAAAATAAAAGAAATAAAAAAGTTTCTAAATAAATCGAACTTTTTAATGCATATTTTTAGATGATCATATTCCGGTCTAATACAAAATTGAATAGGGGTTGCTAGTTTCATCCCCTTATAACACTACGGAAGGCTGAAAAAATATTAATAAATAACCTTTTTACTAGTAGTAAATATCCACCAAATTTCATTTCTTTAACTTGTTCCTAATTTGAGAAAAAAGTAAAAACCTAATTTTTACCCCCATTTTTGGAGGAGTGTAACTCGACAGGGAGGAATGTAGGAGTATATGTTTATATGAAAAACCCCCCTTAATTTTCGACAAAGAATCATCTCCTAAAATTTTTCGCACTTATTAAGATACACCCTGTATATTAGTTCGTGGTATTCCAACTAAAGCAAATATAATCTGGGAAAAATTAGTCGATGTAAAAAAAGTATGGACAGCCTTAATATGGTTAAAACAAAATAATCCTATATATTCAGACATTGTACTATCAACATGTTCTGAAAGTTTGTTACATTCCGAATTACAAAACGTTGAGTTTCAAGAACATGACTCTCAATGTTATGATAATGAAGAAAATAACATTAAGAAAACACAAAAGGCATTATTGACTAAAATGTCGCAAACAGATGAATATTATGAACAATGTACAATATATCCTATGTATGAAAAAAGAATAAATGAACCTGCAACTAAACTTTATCAAATGAAGAAAATTCAAGATATTCTATTGGATAATCGGAATAAAGATTTGGATACAAAACGTTTTCCTGATTTATATCCATATGGTGTGAATGGACAGCATAAAGATAGATGTGTCCGGATAACTGATTTCGAATATATTAAATTAAGACTTATGTCGGAACACTCGGAATTTCGGATAAATCCACAATTTCTTTTCTATTCTATTTCTTTTCTATTACATGATAACAATATGCGACAATTAAATGCTGGCATATTTCATAAACTGAATGTTACTGATCCTCGTGAAAAGTATCGCTTTGCGCCCGTATATATACAAGAATACAAGGTCGCTTTACGCCCATACAGGGTTGGTGAGAGTAAAAGAAGTGTTGCATAGTTGCAAAATTATACTGTAATAAAGTAACTAATAATTTAGTGCGAAATATCATTTTGCTGATAATAAATGTTATTAATGCCGTTAATAAAACGAAGAAAAAAAGAACTCTACAAAAGTAATGATATCACAACAAAATTACCATTTTAAAAAAAGGTACAAAAAAGGCGCCAAGTATACGCGCGCGAAGAAAAAAAGAACTCTACAAAAGTAATGATATCAAACCATTGCGCCAACTATAAAAATGGGTATTTATGCAAATCAGAAAATCTATTATTTTATTATTATGTAAACAACATCCTATTCCAATCCAAACGTTGTTTTAATTCTCTTTAAATATTATTATAGTATTTTTTCACAAAAATGTATAAAATCTTCAAATTGCGCCAAGTGCAGAGAGAATGTATCGAAAATTAATTATTGTACTATTTAAAAAACTCAAGTGGTAGTATTCTTATCAATTAGAAAGAGAATATATGTATATATTGTTTTGAAAAATTATTGTTGTACTACTTTTAAAAAATAAAAAGTGATACATATCTTTTTATTGTCACTCTTCCTCTTCCAATCCAAGAGGTACCCACATAACATTTTGATATGTATAGTATATTCCATGTATAAACATTTATGTATATTGCATTTACGATGTATATACACTCATGATACAGTATACGTACATTGCATATAATATGTATGTACAAATGCAACCGGAATAATGTACAAGAAATATTCTGTGCATGTACATATGTACATGCAATGTACATTATATGTATAACTAATGTATATATGTTCTATATATTTTGTGGATATACATAACACATACATGCGTCTATATACATCAGATATGCAGTGACATATGTTATGTATATGTGTAAGTATGTAATCGTATATAAGATGTATGTAGACATGTATGTGTTATTAATATCCACAAAATATACAGAATATATATATATATATATATATATATATATATATGTATGTATGTATGTATGTAACATTTCACGAATGTGTGTGTATGTGTGTGCGCGTGTGTGTGCGGTGTGTGCGCGTGTGTGTGTGCGTGGGTGTGCGTATGCGTGTGCGCGCGCGCGCGCGCGTGTGTGTGTGTGTGCATATACCTATATAGACAAAAAATATACGGAATGGATATACGCACGCACGCGCACACACACATATATAAATTCGTGAAATGTTATATACGCGCAAGTAATATAGTTTAGCTATGCGATACATATTTTTGACTATATATGCAAGCTTAGTGACAGAAATGTATACATATAAATAAATAATTATATACGAATGTATAATGTTAATCTATATTTCGTGGCATTTTTTTCATGAAATATAAAAAAGGATTTATTATATTAATTTGATCTTATGGTGGGAAAATATCATAAACAACATATTTTTAGATAAAATCTGTATCAAGCTATAGCTATAGCATCTACAGACATATATTTTCTAAGACATGTTGAATAGGAGGATCTTTAATTAACCATAATAATGCGTTATTTCTTTTTATTAATATTTTATTAATATTTTATTAATATATTTGTACGTACATATATGCATGTGCTCGTTGTATTATATATATATATATATACTTGTACAAACATATGTGCGCGTTACAACGTAAATAAAACTTTTATGAAAATTATGCCAATAATAAAAGTATTGCACACGGTGAAAAATTGAAAGTTTACAAATGGATTTCAATTAATATTTTAATTAATATTAACAGAACAAATATGAATTAAAAAATTATGCACATGCACAGCATTTATTACGTTATTATTATTACAAAATAATTAATAACTAATCCTAACTGCTACAATGAAAATCATGTTCATATTGCAAAAATTAAATATAACCGAAACTTTTATTGCACATATCGGCTATCTTAATTCACATTACTTAATTCATATTAATAGAAGAAATATGAAAAATATAATGTGCATCACATTATTAAGATATTGAAACATAAATATTAATTTATACCATCTACTGCTAGCTGTATAACGAAAATCATATTTGTGATTGTAAGGCAATTACACGAGATAAAAAATTAAACTTCTATAAATTGATTATTTCAAATAAAGCTAATAGAAGATTAAATTTAAAAAAATAATGTCTCGTATACTGGCAAATCTAATTGATTGAAGCAAGTATGGGCAAGTAGCTGTATAACGAAAATCATATTTGTGGTTATAAGGCAATTACACGAGATAAAAAATTAAACTTCTATAAATTGATGATTTCAAATATATAAAGCTAATAGAGGATTAAATTTAAAAAAATAATGTTTCGTATACTGGCAAATCCAGTTGATTGAAGCAAGTATGGGCAGAAGGAAGCCCATAATTGTCTGTTGATCTATCTTCTCTATGAATTTTGAACTTCTGCACACTATTCAATCCTTCTAACGTAGCAAAACCTTGCAGCGGCACTTTAGAAATATATATAATAACAAACTGCAAGAATTTCGCACGATTCGCCTGATCGAAACCTCGCAACGCACGCCAGAACTATTAAATCTGTAAAGACATAGCAGTATATTTATGTGATACTCATTGTCAGTGTTTGCTTTAAGATCTTTGATATCTACATTAGGCAAACTACTGATCAATAATTCAAGTTTAAACATAGAGATCAGTCGTGTAAGTATAATATCATAAAAGTCTTGATCGATTAAATAAGAATTCCGTTAATTTGAAAAAATAATATTTATGCTTATTAAGTTAATAATGTTTTGTAGTGTACATATGTGTAAATAGCGAATAATATATGTATAAATATATGTGTAAAGTATAAGTACCTTCAAGCATCATTTCCTGCATTATTTATTGCACTATTTCCTGCTTCATTTCGTGGTTGACTTTGTGCATCTGGATGATTTTCTGTGTTATTTAATTTTTTCTGGTAATTGTTGAATCGATCTTTGCTTCTTACTAACCATGCTTTTATAAAAGCTATTATTTCGACATCTGTACTGTTTTTACCTTTCTTGTTAAGTCGTACTGCAGCTATAAAATGTTTACAATACAAGCTACAATTTTTGCAAATAACTGACATAATAACTGACAATTTTGAAACAGTTGTATCCTGTAGTCATACATTATTGTAGATAGACAACTCTGTGTTATACATTTTATTTTTCGAGAAATTTTCACTACCTCATATTTATTTATGACATTCAGATGAAGTGTAGTAAAAATTAATTGATAATTTTTAACTTACACAAAATACAAGATGTTACAGCTAAATTTTTAAAGACTGTTTTCTTTTTGGCTCCTTCCCAAGAATAAGACATGCCAACTTCGTTTGTAAACACATGATACATTATTCTTCGTACAATTTCTTTAACATTACAGCTTCCAATACGGCTGAGGTTTTGAGACTGCAAATGAAAAAATAGTAGAATAATGAAATTGCAACATATTTATTATTAAGTATCTTTTAATAGTATAATTATTATATTATAAAATTATTATAAATTACTACTTTAATGTTTAAGAAAACATAAGTTTTAAGCTATTTTGATTATTCTCATAAGATATATTGTACTTCATAAAAATATAGCTTCCATCTTTTTTAAATAATCTATCATACGTAACATCAAAAGTAATATATAGATATTTTACAGGAATAATCGTTATTCTATATGAGAAATATGCTTCAGTGATGGAATATTTACGTTATACACATACACACACAAGTATTGATGTAATAAATTTTTGTTTTTAAAGTTATATAAAATGTCAAACAATTTCCTTATCAAACGTATGAAATCTTATGTATACGAGATATCTAAAAATTCGTGTCTATTATTTGTACTAATCTCATAAAAGTACTGTTCCTCACGCAAAATTTAATGAAAAATCCTTGAGCCGCTTTTTCATACTGTAGTAGTAATTCTGAAGTCCAATCATTTAATTAACATTTTCTTTCCACATTTAAAGTATCTTTCTATATAATAATTCGGTATAAAAAGTAAAACTTATAAAAAGTAAAGGTTATTACTTAACATTTCAAATACATGTGGCTACTACAGGATGGGGCACCTGCCCATTTTAGTCAGCAAGTGCGGGAGTTTTTAAACAACACGTTTCCGAATCGGTGGGTAGGTCGGGGTGGACCAGTTGCGTGGCCACCGAGGTCGCCAGACCTTAATCCCTGTGACTTTTTTTTGTGGGGTTACATGAAAAGTTTGGTATTTACAACGCCGGTAGACACACGGGAGGAACTGATTGCGCGCATTGAGCAGGCTGCCGCAACCGTAAGAGGAAGACCTGTTTCTTTGTTACGTGCCACCACAGAATCTTGGTTACGACGAGCGCAACTTTGTCTAGAGCACAATGGTGATAACTTCGAACAATTTCTCTAATTCTGACTGCTACGTTCATTAATGAAATGTATAATTGTGCACAGGATTGGGCTTAAATTCTTAAAATGTATTAAAGGCTGTATCTCTCTTATTTTTGACTTAATTAAAAAAGGTTCTTTGAAAAAGTTGTTTGTTTTAATGAGTTCTGTACACAGTTAAAAGAAAAGAATCAACTTAAAAATCACCTTGTATAACTAGCAAGACTTAACGTTATGAAATGGTTATAAATTTTGGGTAAAAGCACATGTTTTAAAACTATAGAGCCAGCATATAATAAGAAAAATCGAAATTCTGTAGCTTTGTATCTTTTACATTCTATTAGAGAACGTGTTTTCCTAGAAAATTCACAAGGAATGTATTGTTTTATTTTTAAAAGATTTTCAGATATCTTATTTACATCACGAGCTCGTAGTTTATGAGGTGGTTTGCCATGAATCCACCCATATCGTTTATGGCAAAGTAATCTTTTCATATCACCTAATAAAAGATTATGCATGTAATCTATTGGCACACTGTCTATCATGTTAAAATTTAGTGTATCTAAGAATAAACTTCTACCAATATGATGTTCTGCTTGAGCAATACTTCTAAACGATACATCAGTTCTTTTACAAAAATGTTCTGTTTCAATAAAGCACATTACATTATTGAACATGTCACCTTCTTGATCACATTTTATGCATGAGAAATAGCCTGTGTGATTTTTAATTGATAAAACAAATGCTTTTGCAGGTAAATCGCAAACTAACATTAAAATTCGAAAGTTATGTCTTGAAAAATTTATAAATATCCCATTATTTGATAGATGCACACATTCATTAACAAAATCTTTCAGAAAAGCATTAGCAGGGTTTGGTTTTTCAGAACCATGATATAGAGCAATTAAAAATACCTGCTTCATAAGAGCTTTTATTGATTTTACAGCACACAGAATAGGCCAAAATGAACTGTTTGAACTTTTACTTAACGGCAAATCATCAATATTAACAGCTAATAGAAAGTCTTCATTTTCTTGTATACTGATTTTATTATTTGTACAAAATAAATTCAATGTTTTCTCTATACCAAAATATCTTTTATTAAAAGATATCTAAAGAACGTCTTTGCGATGTCTTTTGGATTTTTATGCTACCTGGGATATTTAGACTGAAGTCTATTTGTCAACTAGAGTCGGCAGTCGCAGTCGGCAGTCGGATCGGTCTTCGCAGTCGGTAGTCTGATACGGGCTATGAAACATTGTTTAGATTTAATCTTTATTTAGTTGTATAGCTTATCTCGAGAGCTTTCCAAAACACTATAAGAAAGTATTTTTTTCGCTCACGCACAGCAGAGAAGGTTTGGAGTCATTAAATACTATGGGAGTGACGAACCGTGGAGTCCTTATCTCTGCTGTGACACACATACACACACAAGAGGTGTAAATCCGACCGTACAACCTCCACGCGGTACACTTTGGATAATTCTAATGCCGGCGGTATTGTAACTTTCAAGCCTCATAACTCACAGAGTAATGAGCGAAAAAATACTTTCTTATAGTGTTTTGGAAAGCTCTCGAGATAAGCTACAAGAATATGCAATAAAAAATAGGGGTGTCCGTTTAAGAAATTAACGGTGACCTTCACGTGACCTTAACAACGATATTCAAGGTCATAATAATATTACAATGTAATGCGTCATATAAAACCCTGCAACAAGGATTCCACCAATGCACCTCTCTCTCTCTCTCTCTCTCTCTCTCTCTCTCGGCATCAGCTAAAACAAAATCTAGCGTTCAAGTATATCCTTGAGTTCAATGGTAATTACATAAATATATTGCAAAATAAGTATATCCATAGAATATTCATTTGACATCATATTACGCGTCGGTCAAAATAACCTGCTTAAATAATGATCATTGCGCTGTGATTGGCCAAATCGAATTCTTTGCTGTGATTGGTTCTTTCTCCAGTGCTTTATCAACCATGGTTGATTAATAAGATCCAATCAAAGCGAAGAATTCGATTTGGCCAATCACAATGCAATGGTCATTTGAACTAGTATGTATCGTGACGCATATTCAACTCATGTATATGAAATGTATGTAAATACAATATGCATCTAAGTATATTACAAAATATATACGTGCAGAGAATATACTTTCAATATCCTGAGGTTATTTTAAGCGGCGCGGGTGTCGCGAAAGCAGCCATGTATACATATTAAATGTACTTTAATATGTAATGTATACATATTAAATGTACTTTAATATGTAATGTATACATATTAAATATTATGTACATATTATGTACTCCATGGTACATTTATGTAGACGCACGCTGGACGTAACCTGTATTGCAGATATGTACTGCGTATTTCCTCTAACATATGTAAATACAATATTATAATATGCATCTAAGGGCTAGTTTCACCAACTCCAGTTAGGTGAACCAACGGTTAAAATTAGTAGGGAATCAACTTAAAACATGAATGCTTGGTTTTCCTTAACCTTTATTTTCTGCTCCTTGCTCAACCGTCGGTTCACCTAACTTAACCAGAGTTGATGAAACTGACTCTAAGGCCCGTTTCTACCAATGTTGTTTAACTTTAACCGTAGTTTAACTCACTCTTTGTCTCTTTCTACGGTAGGTAGAAAAGGACGAAGAGTAAAACTACGGTTAAAATTAAACAACATTGGTAGAAACGGGCCTAAGGGCTGCTTTCGTGACATCGGTCAAAAATAATCTGGTTAAAATGACCATTGCGCTGTCATTGGCCAAATTCAAATTTTTCGCTTTGATTGGTCTTTTCTCCAGTGCCTTATCAATAATAGTTGGTTGATAAGAACCAATCAAAGTGAAAAATTCAAATGTGGCCAATCACAGCGCAATGGTCATTTCAAGCAGATTATTTTGACCGGCGTCGCGAAAGCAGTCAAGTATATTGCAAGAAATATATACATCCACAGAATATACATTCAATATCCTGTGAGGTATGTACATATTAACTCTATTATTGTTTCTACATAGTATGCATCGTGACGTATATTCAACTCATGTATATAAAATGTATGTAAATACAATATGCATCTAAGTATATTCCAAAATATATACATCCACAGAATATACATTCAATATCCTGTGAGGTATGTACATAGTAACTCTATTATTGTTTCTACATAGTATGCATCGTGACGTATATTCAACTCATGTATATAAAATGTATGTAAATACAATATGCATCTAAGTATTTTACAAAATATATACATCCACAGAATACACTTTCAACATCCTGTGAAGTATGTACATATTAACTCTATTATTGTTTCTACATAGTATGTACCGTGACGTATATTCAACTCATGTATATGAAATGTATATGCATTGCATGTTCAGGATATTATTTGCACTTCATGGAGCATATATGTATGTACATGAAATATCTATTGTTATGTGGGTAGTAGCTTTCATTTATCACTTGGATTTTAATTTGTTCGAATTCTAATGGAAGGGATAGAAAACGTAATAGAAAAGAATAAAAGAGGTTACAGTACAAAATGTAAAAAAAATAATATTTAGTTAGTGCAAAAACTTGGCGCTGCTAGACCTTGTTACCGCCCCTTAACGCACGCATGCACTTTATATAAAACCTCAAGCTGCTCGTTCAGATATAAAACTGAAATCCAAGAAATTTTACGCATGCATAAGCGCTTATTATATTATTATATATAAAACTTAAATCTAATCTAAATTTGACAAACAGCTTACATTTATTGATGAAAGATAAATAGATAGATAGATAGATGAAGAGAGAGAGAAAGAGAGAGAGAACATACACACCTACTATTATGCCCAGTTTCTTCATACCTCTCAATAGCTATCTTCCAAATAACTAAAAATTTGTTTTCTTTATTGAAACCTCTGATTACGTATTTAACGGATAGCTATTCTTCATACTACTCACTTTTGACACAAAGTGTCTAGAATGTTATTATAAATTACCATATTCTGTCAGGTTACAAAGGTGAAGAAAACTGATTCTACGAGATATCTTTTGGATAAAGTTATCGAGAGGTGAAGAAATTGGGCTTTAAACGATGAAAGAGAGAAAAGCATTTCTCGTATTACTCGGTCTAGCAGCGCCAAGTTTTTTGCACTAACTAAATATTATTTTTTTTACATTTTGTACTGTAACCTCTTTTATTCTTTTCTATTACGTTTTCTATTCCTTCCATTAGAATTCAAACAAATTAAAATCCAAGTGATAATGAAAGCTACTACCACTTGGATTGGAAGAGGAAGAGTGACAATAAAAAGATATGTATCACTTTTTATTTTTTAAAAGTAGTACAACAATAATTTTTCAAAACAATATATACATATATTCTCTTTCTAATTGATAAGAATACTACCATTTGAGTTTTTTAAATAGTACAATAATTAATTTTCGATACATTCTCTCTGCACTTGACGCAATTTGAAGATTTTATACATTTTTGTGAAAAAATACTATAATAATATTTAAAGAGAATTAAAACAACGTTTGGATTGGAATAGGATGTTGTTTACATAATAATAAAATAATAGATTTTCTGATTTGCATAAATACCCATTTTTATAGTTGGCGCAATGGTTTGATATCATTACTTTTGTAGAGTTCTTTTTTTCTTCGCGCGCGTATACTTGGCGCCTTTTTTGTACCTTTTTTTAAAATGGTAATTTTGTTGTGATATCATTACTTTTGTAGAGTTCTTTTTTTCTTCGCGCGCGTATACTTGGCGCCTTTTTTGTATCTTTTTTAAAAAAGGTAATTTTGTTGTGATATCATTACTTTTGTAGAGTTCTTTTTTTCTTCGTTTTATTAACGGCATTAATAACATTTATTATCAGCAAAATGATATTTCACACTAAATTATTAGTTACTTACTTTATTACAGTATAATTTTGCAATTATGCAACACTTCTTTTACTCTCACCAACCCTGTATGGGCGCAAAGCGACCTTGTATCCTTGTATATATACGGGCGCAAAGCGATCCTTGTATATGTACGGGAGCTGATATATACTTTATGTACTATCAAGTTTTTGTAAGAATAATATATAAATATCTTTAGCACCTCTAGGCCATTGTCTTTTTTTAATTTGTGCATCGTCAGCTTCAGTCCAATTACTAGACATTCCTTCTCTACATATACTCGTGTAATGACCATCCTCAATACATAAACCACTATGAAATATAGCATTTATAAGCTTATACGTTTGTCTAGCTATTAAAACTTTAGTTGTAGGAATAGTACATATATTAAATTTACGTATTGCTTTCACCATTTTATCATCTTGAGATGAAAATAATACTAAACGAATAATAACTATATCTTTCGTTACTGTTAATTCGTTCTTAAACAAAATATCATTTCCTGTACACTGTTCGCATGACCCATCAGATTCACACCAATGTGAAACTGTAACATTTAATAAATCATTAAGAGTATAGCTTTTTTTCCCAAAGTGTTAATAGGTATTGAAATAACTACATCGTTACAAGTAAATTCCTTTGTATAATCACAAGATTTACATCGACTAGTAGAAGTTACTTGATGCTCTACCAGTTGTCTTATACAATCATATTTAGTGAACAGGATTGTAAGAAACTTAAACACATCACGTTTTACATTTATTGAAAACGGTTCTCCTAAATATTGCCGTAC
Organism: Ooceraea biroi; assembly: GCF_003672135.1. NCBI lineage: Eukaryota > Metazoa > Arthropoda > Insecta > Hymenoptera > Formicidae > Ooceraea > Ooceraea biroi. Next base: position 3,564,504 of record NC_039514.1, on the reverse strand, counting down.
TGCATATGTATTCAAATTGCACATTCCATTTTCATATCTATGCATTAACATTTTTAAAACATCTGATTTATTACAATTAAACAATTGTTTTCTAATGGGACTTAAATGGGAATTAAATTAGACATTGTAATGCTGCATTTGCATAACGTGAAACATTGTCTGTATTTTGAAAACCATGTAAAACCCAAGCAACATTTTGCCGTACTTTTTGATTTTGATAATTCTCTTGAATTGAAGCACTTACTTTTGACAATGCCTATGGAACATCTTTCACTTTGCGATAGCGTTCTTTTGCAACAGTAATTATTTCTGTTTCTGGTTTGTACTGATTTCTTGGTCGATTATATTCTCTAATAGCTTTTTCGTCAGCTATTACTGACGAAGGATCATAGTTAATTAAATGCAACCCTTTTAGAGAGGTTATTCGTGATAATGCAACATAAACTTGACCGCAATTAAATATAGAGTTGCCTATGTCCATAATAGCACTTTGTAAGCTCAATCCTTGACTTTTATGAATGGTGATTCCATAACTCAGACACAATGGAAATTGTTTTCTAGTAACAAACGCTCTATCCACCACTTGAAATTTAACGCTCACTCTTTCAATTAAATATTCTAATCCTGATGGTAAGAGAAGCTTTATTTTTTCTACATCATCGGTAGACGTATCTTGTACAACTGATATTACCTTAGCTATTGTACCATTCACAAGACCTAAAGTAGCATCAATATTACGCCTTATCATAACTTTTGCTCCAATCTTAATTGCAATTTCTTTCGAAAGTCCAGCAGTTTTAGAATTATCATCATCATTATTCGATAATACTTTTGATACTTTCTTTCTCACATATGGTATACAGTCAATCGTGTCTTCAGCAATTAATAATATCTCTTTCGAAGCAATGCGGTGTAACATTGCAGCATTAAGAACATCACACATATAACGAGTAGGCAATAAACAAACAATGTCCAACGGAAAATCATTAATAAAATTACATAATTCGTTTAATCTAGATTCAAAAGAATCACCTTTAAACGATATTTTTCTATTTTCAAGAATCTCGCAATCAGACTTTGTCAATAAACCAATACGAATTCTTGACAACAACTGTCGATAAGAGTCATCCCCTTGCTGACGCATATTGATCGTCAACTCATCATAATCAAATACTGTAGTCCACAAATTAACAGCAGTTAAAGAACTCACACATTTATTAATTTTATCATTTGGTAATCGTACAAAAATAGGACCTTCATGTACAGGAGGTAATTGAAGCAGATCGCCAAATAAAAGAATGTGCTTTCGACCGAACCGTCTTCACAATCATTGGTATTACATATTTCAGACAATCGAAGATGTATATACATTAAAGTCAAATTAGATATCATTGACACTTCATCAATTACAAAAAGAACAACATCCTTGAGATCTGTTCGTAAAACTTTTAACACATGATCAGGCAATTGTTTATAGTTTGTAGTAAGACCATGTTCAACAGGTAATTGAAGCAATCTATGAACTGTCAAACCTTCTATATTAAACGCTGCTATGCCAGTAGGTGCCGCTACAGCGGTATCTTTATTGAGATATTGTTTTATCCAACACTTAATTGTTTTAATTAAGAAACTCTTTCCAGTTCCACCTTCTCCGCTAACGTACAATCGTAATATCGAATTATCTGACCTTACAGTATCAATGACTCTATCGAATGTTCTTTTTTGATCCGTATTTAATTTTCCTATCATTTGAGACACATCATCAATTATCTCATCTATTTTATTGCCAAGATCTCTAAAATCTTGCATTGCTTTACCAGCTTCTATATTTTGAACGCCTATCGGATTGTCGGGGTCATCCTGAGACACGTTTTTTTGTAATTCTTCATCTAATTGCCGAACTAGCTCTTGCGCACTTTTAAATGCTTTTTTTAATTCTTCTAGCTTTTCATGGTATTGCAATGCCTCCGTAAGATGCAGTTTTACTTTATGAAATGATTTCGCATAAGTATCACAACTATCTCTAAGATCCTCTAATTTCCGCCAGGGTTTAAATATAAGCAGTAATGAGAAGAAATATTCTTCCGGTCGATTATTAACATTATGTCTATAATGATTAATAAGACATTCACGTTGTCGCCGTTTAAGGTAATGACTATGAGTGTGTGTGAGTGAGTGTGTGCGCGAGTCTGTGAGTGTGAGTGTGTGAATGTGTGCGTGAGTGTGTGCGTGAGTGTGAGTGTGTGTGAATGTGTGTGAGTGTGTATGACACTACCGTGTCTCTTGATAATAATGAAGTCATACATGCCGGAGAGCAAAAGACAGGAAAATCAAGCATAGATCAATTTTTAAAAATCCTTAGGTTAAAACTAAATTTACTAGTATATTTTAATTTCACTTCTCCTTACCTGTAATTTACCCTCACTGCGAATTGTGTAATATTATAACGCGGTTCGAAATTCCCCGTCGAATAGGCCTTGAACGAACCCTATAAGACGCTCCGTTGGCGAGATATCACGACAAAAACAGTTTTAAAGAAAATTGCCAATATCTCGGACCCTATGAGAGATAGAGGGTTGTTTCTGGCAACTTTCGACGTGGCTCGAAAATCTCCGTCGAATGAGCCCTGAACGAACCCTCCAAAACGCTCCGTTCGCGAGATATCGCGTAAAAACAATTTATACAGAAAATTGCAAATATCTCATGTCTATTAAGTCAGCATGCCAACATGAGCACAATCACATGAAACTTGCGGAGGATTTAGTGCTCTTTATGTGCTAATTTATTGCTCTAATCCTGATTTTATTGCTCTAGCCGTTTGACAGGAAATTATTTTTATGCTAACTTTTAAGAAAGTTGGAACGCCCCTTAACAAAAATAATAATAATAATAAAACACTTATACTATAATTTAGTGCTAATTATGTGCTTTTAATATACGCGAATTTAAAGGAGGAGGCCCGATAAGCCACGATTTCGGCCCTCTCTAGATTTTATTGTAAATTATTAGAAACAATTTCTTAATACATAAAACCCTAATTAAGCTGTTTTCAGCCTAAACGGACATGTTCAACGTGGTTGTTATTTTGTTTAAACATAGAAATTCATATTTGTGGGTATTTTGTGCAGTACTACACAACTCGTGAAAATCGTGGATATTATATTGGAAAATCATGAACATCATAATATAATTATGTTTGTACGTAAAATTGATGTTCCTCTTGAAAGAGGGCGAGAGAGAGAGAGAGAGAGAGAGTGAGAGGGCGAGAGAGAGAGAGAGAGAGTGTGTGTGTGTGCGCGCGCGCGCGCGCGTGTGAGGGAGAGAGAGAAGGGGAGAGAACTAAAAAAGGGTGCTCGTTATAATTTCATTATAATTTTTTTTATTTTTTTATTTTTTATATATATCAATATATATATATATATCTATATAAATATACATAAAAAAATATAGAGGGAGACTTTTTCTAGCCACTGTATGGCTGAGCCGGCACGTATCCCGGCGCTGGTGCCTGAGCCGGCACGTATCCTGGCGCTGGTGCCTGAGCCGGTATGTATCTCGGCGCTGGTGCTGGAGGCAGCACGTATCCCGGCGCTAGTGCTGGAGCCAGCACGTATCCCGGCGCTGGTGCTGGAGGCAGCACGTATTCCGGCGCTGGTGTTGGAGCCAGCACGTATCCCGGCGCTGGTGCTGCAGGCAGCACGTATCCTGGCGCTGGTTCTGGAGGCAGCCCGTAGCCCGGCGGTGGTACTTGAGCCGGCACGTATCCTGGTGCTGCTGCCGCCGGCCCAAATCTCCGAGCGGCAGCAAATTTTTTGCGCGCCAGCTTTTGTCGCTCTTTCTGGAGCGCACGGCGCACCGCATTGTTAATACGCTGAAACAGAAAGAAATATTTTTTTAGCATATATGTATATAAGCACAGACATACTCGCGCGCGTGTGTGTGTGCATATTATATATGTATGTATGTGTATTTGTGTGCTAATATGTATTTTACACACACAAATTCACATTCATTGCACACGTACTTACATATATCTATGTATAACTACATGTCTATTATAATCGTACAATATATTTCATTCATAGATTTATACTAAGTCTAAGTCTTAGTATAAGTCTATGATTTTATTACTGATTTAACCTTTATGAAGTTAGCACTCGACTTTTACCAAATTAATTTTTTTATGTGGCAAATGGTAGCATTTCGGTTGTAGTTCTTTGTAGTCACAATAATATCGTTCGTATTTTGTGCCATTAAAAAAGAACAAAAATAAAATATTACTTTTACCCGGAATTGAGATATCTTAAATCCACTTGCGTTGTTTGTTTCTGAATCGTTTGTAACTGTTTGCAATGGCTTTCGTTTCGTTCGTAGTCGAACCATTCAAAAGTTATAAACATTTTAAAAAATTTCAACATGCTAACTTTGCTAATTGTCGAGATATCTCCCTTAGGTTCTCTTTAGAATCGTTTGTAGTTGTTTGTAATGATTTTCTTTTTCATTGTAGTTCAATGATTTAAAAGTTACAATGTAGTTGCAATAAATTAAGACCTTTTCAATGTTATAGATATCTCGAAACAGTTATTATTGAATAAGTGAATCTATAAATATATACAACGCACGTATCTAAAACATATGCGCAAACTGTTTCTAGATATCTATAAAATTGAAAAGTTCTTTATTTATTACAAATACGTTATAACTTTTAAACCATTCAACTACAAGCAAAAGGAAAATCATTACAAACAACAAACGATTCTAAAGAGAACCCAAGCGGATTTGAGATATCTCGACAATTGGCAAAGTGCTGAACGCATCTATGGAGTCTTATCTTTAGCATGTCAAAATATTTTTAAATGTTTATAACTTGAATGGTTCGACTACGAACGAAATGAAAGCCACTGCAAACAACACAAATACTAACGATTCTGATACAAACTACGCAAGTGATGTAAGATATCTAAATTCCGGGTAAAAGTAATTTTATTAAATTTCTGTTCTTTTTTAATGGAAAAAACTACAAACGATCTTATTGTCACTACAAACAAGTACAACCGAAATGCTACTATTTGTCGTATACAAAAATTAATTTCATAAAAATTGGGTGCCAACGTCACACAAGTACAGATTTATTAAATTAAAACTTACTTTTTGAACGCTGTCGGTCGTCATCGCCGTTGCAGTTGTCGTCGTCCGGCGGTTCGTTGCAGTTGTCGTCGTCGTCGTTGTCGTCACGGAGTTCGTCGCCGTCGTCGTCGAGGGGTTCGTCGCCGTCGTCGTCGTGCGGTTCGTCGCCGTCGTCGTCTGGCGGTTCGTCGCCGTCGTCGTCGGGCGGTTCGTCGCCGTCGTAGTCGAGGGGTTTGTCGCCGTCCTCGGTTTCCTCGCCGTTGTCTTCCTCGTCATCGTCTCTAACGTCGTCGTTGTCGTCGTCGTCGTCGTCTCGCTTCGACGCTGGTTCGGCACGCTTCTTTCGCTTTTAGCTGTAACATATAAAATTTATTTTTACATATAGTACTGTATACAAATAAAGAAAGGACACAAAAAGATTTACATCAATTGTATCAATTAACATATTCCTCAATTGATATAATTGATTATTTTAATTTCTACACCGTAATACAAATACGGTTCATAAATTGTTTAAATCTATGTTTATTGCAATTTACAGTTTGATAAATCACAAAATTAATACTCAAGTCTTGGCATCGCAGCTGCTCTGCAGACAATGCTGAGGACGACTGCCTCGACGAGTTCGCCTATCGTGTAATTCGATGCCTTGCCGATTTTCATTTTTCACAAACAGACGCTCGCGCAACGTGCAACACGTTCCGGCAATCTTCCATCCTCTACGCCAGCCGTAGAGCAGAGAGAGAACGCATTAGGCGACCGTTGTCCCAATGTACGTGTGACGTATCAAGGAAACGCACTCACCACGCTCGCACCTCATATAGGTGAGGCGTACGCGGTGTCGCGTTATCTATTTCGCTCGCTCGTACACCTTTGCAATGAAATTACTCTATAACAATAAGCAATCTGAATGATTGCTTGAACGTCGATTTGCTAATTATTATTATAATTGTATGATATTATGATGTTAATATGACTAATTATATACTAATTACTCGATAAATTCGAGTAAATTCCTGTGCAGAAGTAACGCTCGTGTAAAGTCGTAACTGTATTGCATAATGAATGCTGTTTTCCAGCAAGAACACGAAAAATTGCGCTATTACACTGCTTAAAATGTTTCTTGGCACAGTGAAGTGTGGCTTTCAGTTATGAAAACTTCAGTACAGAGTATTACGATTCCAAAAATCTCAGTAGAGTAGTGTATTACGGATGTGTATGAAGTTAACATATCAATTATCAGCATATCAAAAAAAAGTGAAGTTGTCTTTGCATACAACCGAGTTCTATAGTTCCTGATAAATTTTAACAATAGTTCTGGTCATTTAACATGAATAACGGTAATTGAAAAATGATATGCTAACTTCCCGCGAAATTAGCATATCATATCATTTTTTAAAATTTACTCCATTGAATGTTATAGTTTTCGACAAGTTCTATAGTTCTATAACATAGTTCCGACCGTAGACTACCTCTAAATAATTATTTTCTTTGAAAAACATGTATTTTTGAATATAGAAATGATATGCTGGCCGTATTTCAAGAGTTCTATTTATTATGAAATAGTTCTCGTATAGTTCTGGGCACGTACATTGTATTTCCAAAGTTCTGACGAAAAAAATAATTAGAAATTTTTTAAAGAATTAGTGTATCCGAAAAACATGTAATTTTTAACATAGAGGTGATATGCTGACCGTATTTCGAGAGTTCAACTTATTATAAAATATTTCTCGTATAGTCCTGGACATGTACATACATTGCCTTTACAAAGAGTTCTAAAGACGGTAAGAATTAGAAAATTTTTGTGTTTTTCGAATAAAATATTTGTTTAAAAAAGGTTTAATTTTTTTCCGTCATCAGAACTCTTTGCAAAGACAATGTACGTGCCCAGAACTATACGAGAACTATTTTATAATACGTTGAACTCTCGAAATACAGCCAGCATATCACCTCTATGTTAAAAATTATATGCTTTTCGGATACACTAATTCTTTAAAAAATTTCTAATTATTTTTTTCGTCAGAACTTTGGAAATACAATGTACGTGCCCAGAACTATACGAGAACTATTTCATAATAAATAGAACTCTTGAAATATGGCCAGCATATCATTTCTATATTCAAAAATACATGTTTTTCAAAGAAAATAATTATTTAGAGGTAGTCTACGGTCGAAACTATGTTATAGAACTATAGAACTCGTCGAAAACTATAACATTCAATGGAGTAAATTTTAAAAAATGATATGATATGCTAATTTCGCGGGAAGTTAGCATATCATTTTTCAATTACCGTTATTTATGTTAAATGACCAGAACTATTGTTAAAATTTATCAGGAACTATAGAACTCGGTTGTATGCAAAGACAACTTCACTTTTTTTTTATATGCTGACAATTGGTATGCTAACTTCATACACATGTATTACGGTTCCTCATTTTTATTATACAAAGTTTGGAACTACCATTTAAATACTAAATAATAAGATTTCTTAAAATATTTGTTACATTGTAACATTTTACACGCTTGTATTCGTTAAACTTTTAATAAAGTATAATCCACTCCTCCTAACAAATTGTCATACAACTCTTGCTAATGCGCAACAGTTTACTAGATAGAAGTTTAAAGTTTGCTACGTTCTACAAATACCAAGTCGGTAGAAACAACTTGCAAATAGCGAGCGTAATCGGCGAAGAAGGCGCCGGACTAGAATGCTGGACGTCGCTCGTTGGAATCCTGCTGTTGCAAATTTGTTTTTTAACTATGCAATGAAATGAGTTTTCAATAAATACGTTACGCCAAATGTAATTGTTATATTAATTGATCACATATTATACAAATTATTATAAAAATATATCGTTTTGCCATTTAATAGAAAAGTAAAACAATTGCAAATTGTATTGAATGTACAAACTGTAATTATCTTTGTTTCTTGAACATTATGAATTATCAGTTTAATTGTAGATAACATAAGGTTATAAATAATATAATTATAAATATATACTTATAAACATAAAGAAGTCTAAATAAAGAACATATCATATTAATCATCGCTTTCGTCATCGGTATAATATTTGTGTATGCATGTAGAAAAATACAAACCGAAAGCGATAAGTAATACATTATAGGCTGTGTTCCGATATTACTGCCAGTACTGAAAATCTATAGTATACGTGACATAAACTATAGCTTTCTGTACTGGTAGTCAAATATCGGAACGCAGCCATAATATGTTATTTCTTTATACTTATATACAGGGTGTCCCGGGTTTTAACCGACAAACTGCGGGAGCATATTCTACTAGTGGAAATAAGAAAAAATTCTTATATCGAGTTTGCTTAGAAATGCTTTATTACAAAGTTATAAACCAATATTGAAAAGAAATATGAGATAAGTAACAACGGATTTTTTCGCAAAAATAAAAATTATGTACGCAATGATTTAGTGACGCATTTCAAAATGTTGTCCCTGCACATCGATACAAGCTAGACATCGACGTAGTACAGAATTTGTTACAGTACGACATTCCTGAAAATTTTGTTGCATCTCAGTAACTGAATTAGTAATTCGTTGCTTTAAATCTTCAAGCGAGATTACTTCTGTACTGTAAACTTTATTTTTTAAAGTTCCCCATAAATAAAAATCAAGAGGCGTTAAATCGGGCGATCTTGGAGGCCAGAAAACCGGTCCTCCTCGACCAATCCACCTATGAGCATAATGTTCATCTAACCAGTTTCTAACTTGTCTAGCATAGTGCGATGGACAACCGTCTAACTGTATCCAGCTGTTTTGGCGAAATTGCAGTGGCACATTTTCGGTCGTCGGTGTCTTAGAGCTGAACGAACATCATCATATTCATTCATAGGTCGAAATGAACCCAAATTACGTAATTGCAAATGGGTATTACTAAACACAGAACTATTTGGTACTCTCCTGTTAGGAAATCTACGTTGATACTCTCGTACGGCAGCTCGTGCATTTCCGTCACAGAATCCGTACACGAAATGAATATCAGTGTATTCCTCATTTGAAAACACTTTTGGCATTCTGATAGTAATTGCTAGTTGACACGACGATTGAAATCTAACAGCTACTGTTGTGAAAGTAACAATCATGTTGATTCTATTTAGAATGTAAGCGACGAATCACCTTGTTTTGATACATATCTACCCGCTCCTAACGAATCCACTACCGAATAGTGTCGTTCGAACCTCGTCAGCGACAGCAACTCAAGAAACCACCAGTATAATTCTTATTTCATTATCTTTGATTGCGAGTGACCAGAATTTGTAATTCAGCTATAATATATCGACTCGTTGTGCGAATTAATTTGACGATGCACTCAACTGTAAACTGTGTTTAAATTAAATAATTGTGTAACCAGTGAATTTCATCCAACAAAATAATGGTCCTTCGAGCCGGATGAGTGCACGTTTCAGGTGATTCGAGATCGTGCGCGAGTTGAGAATTTGGAATATTCGAGAACCTTCGAGACGAGTCGAAGTTATTGTTTTGATCATCTAACCTTGTAATACCGGGTATCGTCGTTCGACAACATATTTGTCGGAGCACGACTCAGCAGTTGACGAATAGAAGCAGCAGTATTAACATCGAGTGTCAGTGATCAAGAAGCGAAGATGAGTGTCGAAAACCTTCGTAGGCAGCGAGGACAGCTGAAGGCAAAATTAACCACCACAAAAAACTTTGTTAACAAGGTTACCAAGGAATTGGGAGTCACTACTTTGGAGGAAGTAACAGCACGCTTGCAAGGTTTAGAGGACACCTATCAGAAATTCGAAGCAGTGATGCAGCAGCTAATACCTCTGGTTCCAGAAGAGGAGTATGAACGGAGGGATGCGACAGAGTATATGGAATTCGAAGAGCGATACTACGAAGTGAAGGCATCATTATTACAGCTCATCGAAAGACTAAGGCCGACATCTTCGAGCTCGAGCACGAGCGTCGGAGGTTCGAACGGCGATCAGCTGACGCAAATTTTGGAGCAACAAACCATAATCATGCGAAAACTATCCGAACGATCAGAATCAGCAAATAGTGACGTATTGACAACGATGGTCGAACAGCAGGGTCGACTGTTAGCAGGTTTAAACGCGAATACGGGCACGTTGCCGGCACGTGAATCTCAAGTCAAATTGCCTATCATCAAACTACCAACCTTTAACGGAACCATGGAGGACTGGAGAAGATACTTCGATACTTTCAAGACACTTATACACGATAGTGAGCTATCCAACATACAGAAACATCAGTATTTGGTCGGTTCTCTGAGCGGTCCAGCAACTAACATTATCGAATCAATCGAAATCTCCGGAGACAACTATGAAGTCGCCTGGAAATTGCTCGTGGAGAGATACAACGACGAGAAGAGCATTCGCAGACGCCATATACAATGTCTGTTCGCACTACCGCAAGTACAAAGGGAATCTGCCAGTGCAATCCAGGATTTGGTAGATCACGTGCAAGGACACTTAAGAATGCTTCAAGCATTGAAACGTCCCACAACAGAGTGGGGTGACTTGATCATTCACATGATTGAGGACAAATTGGACAGCGTGACCAGAAGACGCTGGGAGGAACACATCGAGCCTATGGACGATATAACGACGGATATGATAATCGAATTCCTGCAACGTCAAGGTCAGCTGCTACGACGATCGTCTTCGAACAAGGAGATCAACAAGGCGATCAGCGACGGTCATCGAAAGGACGAGAGAAGCGGGTTACGAAATCCGCCGAAGCCTAAGTCACAAACCAAGGCTTCGCTGGCGACGACGGTTCAAGAGGGGAGCTGTCGTTGTTTGTGTCAAGGCGCTTACAACATTTATTCGTGCAAACGATTTCTGGATCTATCGGTTGCGGACAGAGTCAAACAGGTCAAACGTTTGAGATTGTGCCTCAACTGCCTTCGTGGTAATCATTACGCGAAGGATTGCAAGGCAGGTTCGTGTCGCGAGTGCGGTGCTCGACACAATACACTGTGTCATGAAACGGCAAGCGCGATCACCGGTTCGGCGGAGCGGCCGACGGAGGTCTCCAGTCAATCATCCGATGGTGCGTCGGTGTGTGCCGCGACGGGCTCTTCGTTGCGATCGTCGGATGAATTACTTAATCATCGAGTTCTGCATCGGGGCGAACGTGGGCATGTATTGATGTCAACCGCAATTGTAAATGCGCGCAAGAGTAGCGACGGTGATTGTCAAATACGTGTTCTATTGGATTCCGCAAGCGAAGTTAATTTTATTACCTCAGCAGCATGCAAACGATTAAATTTGAAATTAGACAACATATATGAGTCAATAAGCGGATTAGACGGCATGGGCTGCGCTGCTAAGCAAGGTAGTCAAATTCAATTAAAATCACGTGTATCAAATTTTAAGATAGATTTATATTGTCTTGTCGTTTTAAAGATAACTAAAGACTTACCGTCATTTTCTATCAATGTATCGAGATTGTCAATCTCCGAAAATTTAAAATTAGCCGATCCATTCTATTACTGCCCGGGACGTATTGACGCACTTATAGGCGGTGCATTCTTTTATCAATTATTGCAAACCGGAAGAATTGAATTGGGCAACGATGCATTGATATTACAGAATACCAAACTCGGCTGGATCATTGCGGGTCCAGTAGCTCGACATTTAATTGTTGATCACACGACCAACCGTCAACTTTCTAGTGGTGTCACGTGTTTGCTTACTCAGCAGGAATCTACCAACAATCTACTGCAAAGATTTTGGGAATTAGACGAATACAAAGAAAATGATGCAAGGCTCTCAGTAGAAGAAGAGAGCTGCGAGAATCATTTTGTAAAAACGACAGTTCGCGATGCGTCGGGACGGTTTGTCGTCGGATTACCATTTCGTAACAATAATCACCAGTTAGGTGACTCAAGAGAGATAGCGATAAAACGACTTAAATGTTTAGAACGAAAATTCAGCAACAATCCAAAATTTCATGCGCTATATACCGAATTCATGAACGAATATCTAAAATTGAATCACATGTCAAGGATAACCGAAGGTGCGACCATATCAAATCCGATTTACCTGCCGCATCACGGAGTTTATCGAGAATCCAGCACAACGACGAAGTTACGCGTGGTATTTGATGCGTCAGCAAAGACCACTTCCGGTATCTCACTAAATGACACGTTAATGGTAGGAGCTAACATGCAAGACAATATCATATATATTATTTTACGATTCAGACTTCACGCCATTGCGATTGTAACAGATTTGCAAAAAATGTATAGACAAATTTTAGTTCGACAACAGGATCGCGATTATCAGCGGATCGTGTGGCGATTCTCCGTCGATGATCCAATCGAGGAGTTTCAATTAAACACAGTAACTTACGGTCAGGCTTGTGCGGCGTTTTTAGCTGTTCGATGCGTTCGGCGGTTGGCAGGCAGTGGCGCGCACAAGTTTAGTCGGGCATCGCGAGTCTTGTTAGATGATCTATATGTCGATGACGTAGTGACAGGTGTTGAAACCGAAGTCGAAGCCATTGAATTAGTATCACAATTAAAAATGTTATTGCGTAGTGGCGGCTTTGAGGCCCACAAGTGGCATTCAAATCATCCGAATATTTTACCAGTGAAACCGGCTGCCGATCGAATCGATGGGTCTTCGATAGTACCTATCGAAGCAACTGCGATAAAATTACTAGGATTAAGTTGGCATCCTCAGCAAGATATGCTTCAGTTTTCGATCGAACCAATAGTTGATTCCGTGGCGACTAAGCGAAAGGTTTTGTCAATTATAGCAAAATTATTTGATCCGTTGGGATTAATCAGTCCTATTCACATACGCGCAAAATTAATCATACAAGAAACATGGTCAGCAGGCTTAGAATGGGACGAGCCATTGACCGATGGTTTATTACAAGCATGGAATTCATACATCGACGATCTTCGTGAGATTCATGCCATTCGGATTCCGCGACCAGTTCGGAGCGCCGATAAGACTAATCTCAGATTACACGCTTTTTGCGATGCCTCTATAAGAGCGTACGGCGCTTGTATATATATACAGGCTGTCAATGAGGACGGTGATTCTAGTTCATCATTGCTTTGCTCGAAATCGCGCGTCGCACCTATAAAAAACAAGACAGTTACGTTGCCAAAATTAGAGCTTTGCGGAGCCGTAGTTCTCGTTCGACTATTTCAGAGCGTCACAAGAGCTCTTAAAATTGAATTCAGCGAAGTGCACGCGTGGAGTGACTCCACGATCGCATTAGCGTGGATCTCCGGCGATCCTTCGCGTCAAAGGACGTTCGTATCGAATCTTACGGCCGAAATACAATCAATTCTTCCCTCGAAACACTGGCATCACGTTCGCGGAAGCGAAAATCCCGCGGATCTGATCTCCCGAGGTACGAGTATTCGCAACCTGAAGAAATGCACGACGTGGTGGGAAGGTCCAAAATGGTTATCAACCTTTACTAGTTATGAACGAGCAAGCATCCGCATAAAGAAGGCGATCAAATCCAGTAGCAAAGTGTCATCACTTAACCCCTTCATCGACGATGAGGGACTCCTCAGGGTGGGCGGCAGAATTCAGAATTCACGATTAACGTTCGCGAAAAAACACCCTATTCTTCTGCCTTCCAACAGTAAATTTACGCGATTGTTGTTCAAACAAGAACACTGCAGGTTATTACACGTGAGTCCTCAGGCTTTACTATATTTGATTCGAGAAGGTTATTGGCCATTGAACGGAAAAAACATCGCGCGAAAAACCGTTCATGAATGTATAACTTGTTTCCGAAATAATCCTAAATTTTCATTGCAAATAATGGGACAATTACCGGCAGACCGAATCATACCGGCACGCGTATTCTCCACGACCGGGATAGATTTCGCCGGGCCTATTACGACACTTGTTAATAGGGGTTGAGGAAGAAAAACGAATAAATCCTATATTGCATTATTCATATGTTTCGCGACACGAGCGGCACATCTCGAGGCCGTCAGCGATTTGACCGCAGCTTCCTTTATAGCTGCTCTTCGACGTTTCGCCGGTCGTCGGGGCTGTCCGCGACGAATTTACAGTGATAACGCAACTAACTTTGTCGGAGCAAATAACGAGCTTAACGAAATGTACAAGTTACTTACTGAACGATCGCGAGAAATAGCAGACGCATTTCTTATGCCAAATTATATAGAATGGAAATTTATTCCTCCACATTCCCCTCACATGGGAGGACTTTGGGAGGCTGGAATTAAATCATGTAAATTCCACTTAAGGCGCGTTATAGGTAATAGTTTTCTAACTTTCGAGGAGTTGACCACGGTGTTGGTTCAAATTGAGGCGTGCCTGAATTCGCGTCCTATTTGTTAGTTACCGGCCTCATCTACAGACTTGCAGCCACTTACGCCAGCGCACTTCCTCATAGGGGAACCATTAACAGCTCTGCCTGACAACGATGTAACAGACGTTCCCATCAATCGACTTGATCGATGGCAAATGCTACAAAGAATTACGCAAAATTTTTGGAACAGATGGAACAAGGAGTATCTAACATCCTTGCAGGGCAGAACAAAATGGACTACCGAGCAAATCAATTTAGCGATTGACGATATTGTGCTGTTGCAGGATAACAATGCGCCTCCATTAAAATGGAAATTAGGAAGGGTAATTGAAATTCATAAAGGTGCAGATGATAAGGTGCGCGTTGTCACCCTGAAAACAGCGACTGGAAACTGTAAACGAGCTATTAACAAGTTATGTAAACTTCCTAAAGGCGACTATTGAACCGTAAAAAATTAATCAATATTAATTGGTGGGCGGGATGTTGATTCTATTTAGAATGTAAGCGACGAATCACCTTGTTTTGATACATATCTACCCGCTCCTAACGAATCCACTACCGAATAGTGTCGTTCGAACCTCGTCAGCGACAGCAACTCAAGAAACCACCAGTATAATTCTTATTTCATTATCTTTGATTGCGAGTGACCAGAATTTGTAATTCAGCTATAATATATCAACTCGTTGTGCGAATTAATTTGACGATGCACTCAACTGTAAACTGTGTTTAAATTAAATAATTGTGTAACCAGTGAATTTCATCCAACAAATCATACTGAATCGTTTCAACATAGTGAACATGAATACATGTGAATACACATAACATAAACATCTTCGACCTTCCAAATTCTACACTATGTTCCGTTGTTACTTATCTCATATTTCTTTTCAATATTGGTTTATAACTTTGTAATAAAGCATTTCTAAGCAAACTCGATATAAGAATTTTTTCTTATTTCCACTAGTAGAATATGCTCCTGCAGTTTGTCGGTTAAAACCCGGGACACCCTGTATATATGGTAAAGGAACAGGGTGGTGATAGAAAGCTATTTGTTCTCTAACAAGTCTCACTTGATTTCCGTGAACTATCTCGTATTTATTAGAGTGCTCGATACACGTTTGTCTTGATTGACGGTTCGACTTACAACAGATCGTTTGAAATCAGCATCGTCCGAATTTCGCCCGTTGCCCGAAGTACACCGGAAATTCCTGACCGCTATCGAGGAATCGACGCGATATCGACGCGATCGAGGAGAGACGCGAAAACTCTTATTCTCTAACAATATATATATATATATACACACACAGTGCTGGCAAAAAGTTCCGGAACGGTTAAAAATCTTGGAAAATAATGATTTAGTGGAAAAAGGTTTCAAACAAAAAGCATAGGGCTTAAAAAAATCTATTAGATGATGATATCTATTTGACCTTGGTATGACCTTGGAAAGCCTGGTCATGGTCAACATAAAAATCTTAAATGGAAACCCCTATTTTTTATTACATATTCTTGTAGCTTAGCTCGAGAGCGTTTCGAAACGCTATAATAAATTTTTTCTCTTACGTATTTTTTGACTTATAAGACTTGAAGGTCACACACACGCACATACACGCACGCATACACTCATACACGCACGCATAAACACACACACACACACACTCCTACACGCACACTCATACACGCACGTGCGCGCACATACACACACACACACACGCACAAAAGAGGTGTAAATCCGACCGTGCAACCTCCACGCGGTACACCTTGGGTAATTCTACCGGCGGTACTGTGTAACCTTCAAGCCTTATAAGTCAAAAAGTACGTAAGAGAAAAAAAATTTATTATAGCGTTTCGAAACGCTCTCGAGCTAAGCTACAAGAATATGTAATAAAAAATAGGGATTTCCATTTAAGATTTTTATGTTGACCATGACCGGGCTTTCCATGGTCATACCAAGGTCAAATAGATATCATCATCTAATAGATTTTTTTAAGCCCTATGCTTTTTGTTTGAAACCTTTTTCCACTAAATCATTATTTTCCAAGATTTTTAACCGTTCCGGAACTTTTTGCCAGCACTGTATATGTATGTATGTCAAAGGGCAGATTTCGGGACGATTTTCGATATGTATCGGAGGGTTTGAGAACTTTTAGCAGTTTTGAGGTCGGGCTTCACAAAAACATATGGCTATTGGCAGTTTTAGGGACGGTCCTGAATAATACCGTTCTACCGTTTTTTTTTTCAAACAGTATCTGAAACCATCAAAACGTCAAAGATTTTTATACTAAATTCTTTCAAATGCTATTATTTACAAAATAAGCTTCATATATGTTTTATATGTGTACAAACAGATTTATTATACTATTATCTACTAATTAAACTATATATAAAGTAAATATATAGCCTTTTTAAGTATAATATTTGTGAAAAGTTGAATGACCCCAAAACTACCATTCCGCCGTAAATACATACAGACCGTTACAGACCTGAAAACTGCCATTGGAGCAATAACTTTTATACTTTTGGTCTGCGACACATTTATCGTAACGCAGATAAAGAAAGAAGTATATACATTCCGTTGTATAATTGATTTTTGGCACAGATAAGAATATTCCGATCTTAAAATATTTCGATATCGGCGTTGAAACGTCGGAAGAAGTTGCCTCGTCATAATAATACCGTTAGTCACTTGCATTCTCTAAGTAAACAAGAAAATATCATGGACTCTAATCTTCCATTATACAACGACAAAAAACCGTGATGTATCAGCTTCTATCGTCGTTAAACGTCAACGTCGATAGAAACAGAACGTTTATAGTAAAGCCGTTTATAGCGAAAAGGTACATGGTTAAAACTCGTCACGCACTTCATAACCAATCTGAGAATCAGTCATAATATAAAAAGTGTACTATTTTCTTTATCTGCGGCACGATGAGTATCTTGCAGACCACAAGTATAAAAGTTATTGCTCGAATGGCAGTTTTCAGGTCTGTAACGGTATTTTTGTATTTACAGTGGAATGACAGTTTTGGGATCACACATGTTTTGACAAGGATAGGACGAAATTACAAGTTTCTTCAAACTGATGGCACGGATAAGGATATTCCTATCTTACAATACTCTGATATCGTCGTTCTGAAACGTCGGTAGAAGTTGATTCATCATATTAACATCGTTAGCAACTTGTATTCTCTCTATACACAAGACAATATAACGACATCCACATTTTCCATTGCAGAGCAACAAAAGTCAGAATATTTTAAGATGTGAATATCCTCATACGTGCCATTGTAGAAAAACGTATCATTTCGGCTTAGCCTTATCGCGAAACATGGTTGATCCAAAAACTGCCATTCCGCCGTTACATAAAGACCGTTACAGTCCTGAAAACTGCCGTTTGAACAAGAAGTTTGATACTTTTCATCGGCGACACTTTCATCGTAACGCAAATAAGGAAAGAAGTATACATTCCGTTGTATGTTTGATTATTGGCACAGATAAGGATATTCTCATCTTAAACTATTCCGATATCAGCGTTGAAACGTCGGAAGAAGCTGCCCCGTCATATTAAAACCATTAGTAACTTGCATTTTCTAAATAAACAACGAAATATCATGGAATCTAAATCTTCCATTATACAACGGTAACAAACCGTGATGTATCAGCTTCTATCGTCGTTAAACGTCAACGTCCAAAGTATAAAACTTCCAACCAAAAGTATAAACCTTGTTGCTCGAATGGCAGTTTTCAGGTCTCTAACGGTCTTTATGTAACGGCGGAATGGCAGTTTTGGGGTCAACCATGTTTCGCGATAAGGCTAAGCCGAAATGATAAGTTTTTCTACAATGGCACGTATGAGAATATTCACATCTTAAAATATTCTGACTTTTGTTGCTCTGTAATGGAAAATGTGGATGTCGTTATATTGTCTTGTGTATTGAGAGAATACCCAGCAAACACAGAATATAACTATTATATATCTCAGAAGTAACACGTAATATAACAGTTGCTATACACTATTAATATTGAGGCTACATAATTTCCTTTTATAACTGTAATATTACTTTGTTTTAAAACTTTTATTAGGAAAGGGACGTCTGGGGTGCACTAAGAGACTTCAGGTCTTCGTCTTCTTGAGAACGTAAAACGAGTGCTTTAATGACAAACTGTTTCACTTAAATATACAACCAAAGATAATCGTTACACTCGTGGCTTACAAAGTAAAGAGAAAAAGTAAAAAGCGCGGTTAAACAAAAAGAACGGAAAGCGCGGTATCAAGACAAAAAGGTAAAAGCGATATGACTACACTAGCGCCCACCGACAAACAGACAAACTAAAAAAAAACGAAAATGATTCGAGAGCGGTAAAATTATAATGTCCAACACTCTCCCTCAATTTTCCGGCTTCATGTCGCTGATGTCCGTCAGCCCCAGACTGCGTACACAACGGTCATGCTTTTGGCTGTTAAGTGGTTTGGTTAGCACATCCGCTGGCATTTGGTCCGTTGGAATGTACTCGAGCTTAACTGCATGGTTGGCGAGTACTTCCCGAATAAAATGGAAACGCACGTCGATGTACTTGGATCGTCCATGGTACACGGGGTTGCGTGCTAGCTCTCCTGCTCCCTGGTTGTCGTTGAAAATGGTGACGCTGGCTAAAGGCTCGCATCCCAACTCTTTCAGGAATCCGGTGAGATAGACGGCTTCCTTGGCGGCGTCGGTTAGCCCCATGTACTCGGCTTCCGTCGACGAAAGAGCGACGGCTCTCTGCTTGTGAGATTCCCAGGAGATAGCCGCTCCCCCGAGAATGAACGCCATTCCGGTGTAGGAACGTCTGTCTATAGTGCAGTTTCCCCAATCCGCGTCGACGAAACCCTGCAAGCCTACTGCGATGGGTTTGAAAAGCAAAGCAAGGTTGATGGTCCTTTTTAAGTATCTGAGTACGTGTTTTGCTTTTATCCACATCTTCTTATCATGTTGATGGTTGAACTGGCTTAATAGACTTACTGTGTGAGCTATGTCGGGTCTGGTACCTTGAGCTAGATACATTAAACTCCTGACAAGCTCTCTATACGGCGCGAGTCCGGTGCTGCTTTCGAGATTATCAATCGTCGGTTTAAAACCGCAGGTTAACGGAGTTTTCGCTTCTTTGCAATCTGCCATTCCAAATTTGATCAACAAATTCCTGATGTAACCTGCTTGAGAAAGAGAGATGCTCTCCCTGGTTCTGATGATTTCGATACCGAGACAGTATTTTGCCTCACCAAGATCCTTGACGGCCAATTGACTCTTCAACGAATTTATGATGTTCGTCTTATCCGCATGATTTTTCGAAGCAATCAAAAAATCATCGACATATACTAACAAAAATATCGTTTTCTCCTTGTTAGTATAAACGCAGGGGTCGGCGTTTGTGGGTGTCAATCCGACATCCTTGAGTGCTTCGTTGAGCTTGAGATGCCACTGACGTCCAGCCTGGCGCAGTCCATATAACGACTTCTTTAATAAACATACCACGGGTCCGTGCTGAAGTTTCGAGAGCATATTCTTAGCACTGGCCTGAATGCCCTTGGCTGATTTATCTTGCGTAATTCTGATGAGCATTTCTTCTAAAAATTCCGGTACTTCTATATATACTTTGACATCTAGGTGTCCGTGCAAATATGCTGACGTGATATCTAACTGCGATATTGACAAGCCAAACTGAGCGGATATGGCGATCAATAGTCTCAAGGAGCTAAGTCGTGCCACGGGTACGAAAGTGTCCATAAAATCGATGCCGGGACGCTGGGAGAAGCCCTTGGCCACGACTCGAGCCTTTCTTTTTAGCTTACCGTCTGCGTTGTATTTGTTTCTTAAAACGGTTCGGCAGCCAATGACATTGGCTTCCTTCGGTCTTTCGACGAGTTCCCAAGTGTCGTTGGTCACGAGGCTCTTTGCTTCGTCGTAGATGGTGTCCTTCCATTCCGTAGCATCCGAGCCTGTAATCGCTTGAGAGAAAGGGATTTCACTCGCGAGGAAGGCATACATAGAATCATGCCACTCGACGTCGTCATCCGAGGATAAATCAACGACTGTAGATGCGGGTGCGTCCCTTCGATCACTGCTCCTTAAATTATATTGCTTGGTTGGAGTACTTGGTTGTCGATTCCGGGCTCCTTTGGGTCGTCCGGGTTTTCGTTTTGGAGGCTCCTCAATCTCCAACTCATTTTCATCGGTAGCTGCGTCAATGTCACACAAATCTTCAGCCTGTGCTTCAGTCGAATTTGAATCGTTCGCACTAACGGGTATTTTACGGGGGTTTTCGGTGGCTTCTTGATTATTCGTGATATCTCGATGATTATCCCTTGTATCCAGGATCGCGATGTCTTCCAGAGACTCCTTTGAGTCGAGTTCGTTAAAGAACTTCATATCTCTTGAAACATGCACCTTTCGATCCTTGAGGCACCAAACTCTGTAAGCCTTTGATACTTCAGAATACTCAATGAAGGTTCCTTCCAAACCGCGGAGATCAAATTTTCCCTTGACAGGAGATTTATTAAAAATAAACGCCTTACATCCGAAGGTCCGTAAGTGGGCGACGTTCGGGCGTTGTCCGGTCCATTTTTCGAATGGGGTTCCGCAATCCAAGGCTTTCGTAACGCACCTGTTTCTGATATGATTTGCCGTTGAAACGGCTTCGGCCCAGAAAGAAGTTGGTAAGCCTGACTGAACGATCATGCAGCGTGCTGCCTCGACCAAGGTTCGATTTTTACGTTCCGCCACGCCGTTTTGCTCGGACGTATGCGGTACCGTTAAACGACGGCGGATCCCGTGTTCCTTGAGTAATGCATCCATGGTGGAGTTACAAAACTCCCTGCCATTATCCAACTGAACAGCTTTGATTTTTTGTCCGGTCTGCTTCTCGACGAGCTGCATGTATTCCTTGAATTTTTGAGTAACTTCATCCTTGCTCCGTATAAAGAACACTTCACACCAACGACTGTGATCGTCTATGAAGGTTACGAAGTAGCGCGCGCCGCCCAGCGACTTAGTGCGCATGGAGCCGCACACGTCGGTGTGCACTATGTCTAGTACGCCAGGGGTACTCCGGCCTCCACTTGGAAAAGGGGTAGCTGACAATTTTCCGGCCGCACAAATCTTGCAATCAATTGACGTCGGCTTCGTGTTGAGTTTAATGCCCGTAACGACTTGAGCCTTGCACATAAAATTGACATCCTTCATATTGAAATGTCCCAATCGTTCGTGCCACATTCTAGTTTTGGATTGTTCACCTTCACTCGCAATATGTGCTTGATGAGATCCTTCCTGAAGATAAAAAAGATTATCAATATGCTTCGCGATCATAGTTACGTTACCTGAAAGATCTCGAACGATGGCCTGATCCTTGGTAAATAGAACCTGCTGTCGATTATCGACTATCTTAGCCACGGACAATAGATTAGCCCTTAAATCGGGAACGTCTTGTAGCCGTATGTTTCTTTCGTCCTTATCCACCAGGGCTGTAATTCGGATGTCTCTTATCGCCTCGACTTTAGTAACACCGCTATCAGCAAGTTTTAATCCACTGGAAATGTCCGTAATGTAGGTAAAAAGTTCCTTGTTGCCGCACAAATGCGAAGTGCAGCCGCTATCTAGGCACCATCTTCGTGATTTATTTTCGTCGCTGCTAATGCTACTTTAGTTATATGACTAGCTTTCTGTTCCTTATTCTTCTTGGAAAAACAATCGGCAGCTTTATGCCCAAGTTTTCTGCAATAATTGCATCGCCTTCGCGTGTTTGTGGAAGAAACATTTTTGTTTTCCTTAGCTGTTTTATCCTTGGACGTCTGTGGTCGTTTACCCTGATGTTTAGCGTAGAGAGCGCCTGACCCGCTGTCCGGTGGTTTTCGTCTTCTGGCCTCGCTTTCCTCGATTATTTTTATTTTGAGGGTTTCAGCATCCGGTAAGTCGTCACGTGATTCAATGGCGCATCTGAAGGTATCATAACAGTCCGGAAGACTATATAAAATAATGATAGCGAGCATGTCGCCGTTGATTTCGACGTTCATGGACTGTAACTTGTCGACCGCATTGAAAAGGTCGTTTAAATGGTCTTTCACGTCATCATCTTTTGACATTTTGCGCAACATGAGATTCTTCAAAAGAGTGGCCTTGCGAGCGGGTCCTTTCGAGGCATAAATTGACTCAAGTCTGTCCCATACGTCTTTAGATGTGTCGCAGCCCTTAATCTGTTTGAGCTCGGAAGGGCTTATTGACAAAATAAGATCCGATTTGGCCTTACGATCTCCGATGATCCATGCGTCGTATGCTGCTCTCGCTGCCGGATCGGTGGAGATAGCTGGTTTCGGTTTTTCTCCGGCGACGTACACCCATGCATCGTTCTTTATCAGCAGGGCTTCCACTTGTATCCTCCAAGTGTCATAATTATTCTTGGATAGTAACTCGAGACGTGTGGAATTTACGACACTGCATGCCATCTTGTTCTTTAATGCACAGACAAAACTAACCTGTATGGTTCTCTATATTCGAGCACGCACCAGCGAACGTGCCTGGGCCCATAACCTATTAGGAAAGGGACGTCTGGGGTGGACTAAGAGACTTCAGGTCTTCGTCTTCTTGAGAACGTAAAACGAGTGCTTTAATGACAAACTGTTTCACTTAAATATACAACCAAAGATAATCGTTACACTCGTGGTTTACAAAGTAAAGAAAAAAGTAAAAAGCGCGGTTAAACAAAAAGAACGGTGAAAGCGTGGTATCAAGACAAAAAGGTAAAAGCGGTATGACTATACTAGCGCCCAACGACAAACAGACAAACTAAAAAAAACGAAAATGATTTGAGAGCGGTAAAATTGTAATGTCCAACAACTTTATTATAACTGTGTTATTTCCTGGTTATAATAATATAACAGCAATATAAATTGAACATAACACGTAATATTACAAATGCTATATTATTATTACTTTGATGTTATACAACGTGTTATATAGAGATGTTATATTCATTTTATATTATATATATTATAACATGAATATAACATATATATTTAAAATGTTTCCTCTTTTAGTCGTTGGCATCCTTGCGTTCTTTTCAGTTCTTGCTGGTTCTGTCATCGTGTCAGCGTGTTGTTGCGTGGTATGGAAGTGCTCTCTTTATCCAAAGTAATCCTTAATTTCTAACATTGATTAAAAATAAGTAGGTATTATTATAAAGACTAAATATTTGTGCATATATTTTTACTAGTATCCTTTAACTTATCGCAGTTAATCTATGCATATGTAAAATGGTGTAGTAGGTTATGTATGCAAAAGTCACATTGCAAGAATACAATATCGGGTCGTTTTCACTTCTACGGAACATTTAGAAATGCTTATCATTATCAAATGTACAAAACTCTAAAGATTGATAATGAATTTAAGTATTTCTAAATGCTCTGTAGAAGTGGAAATGACTCGGCGTTGCATTCTTGCAATGCGACTTTTGCATCTACTACCATTTTACATATGCATAGATTAACTGCAATAAGTTAAAGAATACTGGTAAAATTATATGTACAAATATTTAGTTTTCTTTATAATATAATACTTATTTTGAATATTTTTAATATTAATGTTACTGTTAGAAAAGATTACTTTGGGTAAAGAGAGCGCTTCCATACACGCAACAACACGCTATGTATATTTTATATGTATATGGTTAAAGTGCAAAATATAATGATTAAATATTTATATTTTTCCCTTTCCTCCGGAAAAACTGCGTCATTATAATATAACTATAGCGTGATTGTATCGTACGGTATATGTTACTGTATTAACTTATATATTTTATACATACTAATTCCAGGAAAGGTCTTTGAATTAATTTCGAGCGAAAGCAAGTGAAATAGTTTGCTCTCGCTTAGAATTAATTCAAAGACCTTTTCTGGGATTAGTATATGTATAAAATGTATAAGTTAATACACTAACATATACGATAACAATCACGCTATAGTTATATTACAATGACGCAGCAAGTTATATTTCTGCTATATAACTGTTATATAATATTTTAATTACTTGTTCTATTTATATTATATTACTGTAATAATCCATGAGTCGGAAATTACAACTAACGTATACGTTACATGTAACGTATACGTTATATTATCTGTTACATTTCGTTACATAGTGGCAATATAATAGTTATATATCTGTGTTTGCTGGGTACAAGTTGCTAACGATGTTAATATGATGAATCAACTTCTACCGACGTTTCAGAACGACGATATCAAAGTATTGTAAGATGTGAACATCCTTATCCGTGCCATCATTTTGAAGAAACTTGTAATTTCGTCCTACCATTGTCAAAACATGTGTGATCCCAAAACTGCCATTCCGCCGTAAATACAAAAAGACCATTGTATGGAATCTGTTTGTTGAGAGTTCCTGCGTCCTCTAGAGAGCCCAGCACCACAACTTAATCGCGACAAATAGCTTAGGACGATTCGACAGTTAGTCGAAGACGAGCGCTTGCCAAGAATAGGTGTAGAATCCGCGTGATATATCATAATTCGATCAGTGCCGAAGATTTGTAATCGAGCCGAAATCCTAGTGACGATTAAAGTGAATATATTTAAGCTGTTGAGACTAAATTGCACATTCAACCCAAGTTCCGAAAAGGCGTAATTAGAAACGAGATTCATGCGCGAGGCAAGCAAGTAACAAACCATTACAGACCTGAGAACTGCCATTCGAGTAACAATTTTTATACTTTTGGTCTGCAAGATATTCATCGTACAGCAGATAAAGAAAATATTACACTTTTCATATTATGACTTATTCTCAGATTAGTTATGAAGTGCGTGACGAGTTTTAACATACATGGTTAAAACTCGTCACGCACTTCATAACTAATCTGAGAATAAGTCATAATATGAAAAGTGTAATATTTTCTTTATCTGCCGTTTATAGCGAAAAAGTATACATGACTTTTTCGCTATAAACGGCTTTAATATAAACGTTCTGTTTCTATCGACGTTGACGTTTAACGACGATAGAAGCTGATACATCACGGTTTGTTACCGTTGTATAATAGAAGATTTAGATTCCATGATATTTCGTTGTTTATTTAGAAAATGCAAGTTACTAATGGTTTTAATATGACGGGGCAGCTTCTTCCGACGTTTCAACGCTGATATCGGAATAGTTTAAGATGGGAATATCCTTATCTGTGCCAATAATCAAACATACAACGGAATGTATACTTCTTTCCTTATTTGCGTTACGATGAATGTGTCGCCGATGAAAAGTATCAAACTTCTTGTTCAAACGGCAGTTATCTTTTTCACTAATGTTCGTAATCCATTTACTTCTGTCTGTATCTAAAAAATTCCACAAGGGAACGTTGTCATCAGAATAATATTTACAACGAATCCAATTAAATTTGTTAATTAATTTCGTCCTAATACGAAGCTCGTGTAATCCAAGTTGAATCTCATTATACTCCAAGAATTCACGAATAAAGATACCAGGACGAAATTAATTAAACGAACATTAGTGAAAAAGATATTCCTGTTGAGGTGATGCATGTTCTTAGTCTTGGTGGGAAGTTCGGTTTACCTTTTGACAATAGGAGTAAATATGATAAGAACAAATTAGTGTTGGAGGTTTTAAAGAGTTTTGAGAGTGCTGGTCTGCGTTTGTCTGACGATGTTATTAATGAGACACGGATCCGGGTCTCTAATTGCGTACATAAGTTTGTTAACAAAAAACAACGGTTCAATTCTGTTGAACAGTACATAGGTAGAGCTTTTATTTGCTGCAAACAATTTTTGAAAGAAAACAATGACTTAATGGTCACTAAGGCGGACAAGGGACAGGTCACTGTAATTATGGACAGGAATCATTATATCGCGCAAATGAGGCGTATGTTGGAGGACGAAACCACGTATTTAAGATTAAACAAAGATCCCTCCAAATGGGTTGCTAATAGAATTCAGGATTTAGTTAAGGGTTGGCTTGCACTTGGTATAATAGACGATCGCACGTATGGGTACTTGCGCACTACGAACGGTAACATTCCGCGTTGTTACGGACTGCCGAAGGTGCATAAACCGGGGGTTCCTTTACGGTTAATTGTCTCTGCGGTGGGTAGTCCTATATATAGTGTGGTGTCTTTCCTCCATCGTGTGCTTGCGGACTCGATTTCTAAACCTGATTCCTACGTAAAGGATAGTTGGAACTTTGTCAGCGAGATTGTTGGTACAACCATTGAGCCACATGAATCAATGGTTTCCTTCGATGTCGTGTCTCTTTTTACCAATGTTCCGAGTGAGTTGGTTATGCGGACTATAAGAAATAGGTGGCATTTGATTGAGCCTACTACCAAATTTTCTCTTGACCAATTTTTGCACGCGATTAACGTAATTTTGACTTCGACTAGCTTTGCGTTTGACGGACAATTTTTTGACCAGATTTTCGGCAGTCCTATGGGTTCGCCGTTGTCACCGATTTTAGCTGACATTGTTTTAGATGATCTTAAGATGAGTTGCTTTCCGAGGTTTGATTTTAAGATACAAATTTTCAAAAGGTATGTTGATGACATTTTTACGGTCATACCTACTGATAGGATTAACGACGTACTGGTGGCTTTTAATAATTACCATCCCAGATTGTGTTTTACTGTGGAAATGGAAAGCAATAACTCTCTCAACTTCTTAGACACTACAATCATTCGCGACAATGGGACCCTTATTCCGAATTGGTACCGGAAACCTACCTTTTCGGGTCGATATGTTAACTTTCACGCCAGTAATCCGTTACAACATAAGGTCAGTGTTGTCACGGGTCTGGTTGACCGTGCTGTTTTATTGTCGGACAGAAGATTCCACCATACGAATATCGAACTTGTAAAGTCGATTCTGTTGAACAATTGTTATCCTCGTGAGTTTGTTAATCGACACATTGCGATCCGTTTGAGAAGATTGAGATACTGGGATGTTCGTGACAATGATGGAGAGATAACTGTGCCTAACAACAATGAAAGAAAAAAGGGGTTTATAGCTATACCATATGTCAAGGGAATTAGTGAGCAATTGCGTAGAATTTACATGAGTTGTGATCTTCGAGTAGCCTGTACTGTCTTCAGCAAGTTGGACCGTTTAATCAAACTTGGTAAGGACATGCTTTCGAGAGACAAAAAAACTAACGTTGTATACAGGATTAAATGCAACGCTTGCAACGCATGTTACGTAGGTCAGACTAAGCGACACTTGTCTGTGCGAATTGGTGAGCATAGGTCCAATATAAAGAAAAGCGAGGGTGATTGGTCTGTGGTTAGTAGACATCGTGTTGACAATGACCATGATTTCGACTGGGCGCATGTTGATATTTTACACCAAGAAAAACATTTGCGTAAGCGGGAGGTTGCCGAGATGATATTGATTAAGAAACATGATAATACCATTAATTTGCAGAAGGATACTGATTCACTACCCGGTATATATGATCAGATTCTGATAAACATCTCGGTGCCACCTTGACAGTGTTTACTTGTCATTCTCCAAGGCGCTCTCACCGTGTTCGGTCGCTTTGTTTCCCGCGAGTTTATTTTATTTTATTTTAGTGTCTTTTTCTGTCAGTAAGTTTTTTGTTATATTTTAATTTACTTTTTGTGTGTATTTCATTGTATAATTTATTGTAGGAAAAGTTATTTTTATTTTGCGTATTGGTGTATATGGCAAGACTACGATTTCCGGAGCGCCAAGTTTTGACCGTGGATTCTTCATCTACAGGTCATTATAAACAAAACTTAAAGAGTGATAAAAGTGGTTATCTGGTTTAGTTTAGGAGATATGGAGGTTTTTAGTCGGAATTTGAGAAATCGACAAAAACGCTTTTTTGCTAGTTCCAGACTATAAAAAGTTTTAGCCGTCGCTCATTGTTTATTAAAAAGTTATTTAAAAAAAAGTTTCGAAAATATAGTAGTTATTTTGAATATTGAAAGACATAAACGACGAATATGAACGAAGGAAGAAAAGTCATTTAACCTAACCTAACCTTACCTAACCTAATCTGGTTAGGTTATATTTTCCGAAAGTGGAGCCCCGGACTTATACGTTCGTTTTCAGCCCGCTTCGAGGGAGGGCGGGGGGAGAGGGGCGATGCCCCTCCCCCCCGCCGGGATCCGTGCCATAAACCAGGTGATCAAAATCTGTACGGTGAAATCTGTTCCACCAGTTCCGGCGGGGGAGAGGAGTAAAGCCCCTTCCTCCCGCCCTCCCGCGAAGCGGGCTGAAAACGATCGTATGTGTTCGGGGTTCCAGTTTCGGAAAATATAACCTACCTCAAATTTATTTCTGATTTAATGCTAAAATTCGATCAAATATACTCTTTCGTAAACGTATATGGTATCGTAAAATTATGCTCTAGTCATTAAACTTTTTTGTTAATAATTTTGTGACAAACAACGAGCGACAGGTGAAACCTAGTGCGGGTTATTCAGGAAGGTGACCTTGTAATATATGTCAAACTCAAGTCCTTGCTTTGCGTGGACAGTTGAAAAGTCGTGCAAAATCATTAAATTTCTTTTTTTTAAATAACTTTTTAATAAACAACGAGCGACGGTTAAAACTTTTTGAAGATCACTCAGGAAGACCTCTATAATATATGTCAAAATCAAGGTCATCCGGATGGGCTCCGTTATTGTCAATATTTACCCTATATTGGTTTGAATAACGCGAAAATAGTCTGCAACTGGCAAAAAAGCGTTTTTGTCGATTACTCAAATTCCAACTAAAAACCTCCATATCTCCTAAATTAAACCAGATAGCCACTTTCACCACTCTTTAAGTTTTGTTTGTAATGGCCTGTAGATGAAGAATCCACGGTCAAAACTTGGCGCTCCGGAAATCGTAGTATCCCCGTGTATATTACATTGATGTTGATTTTGTATATTTTATTGTAGAAAAAGACATTTTACACATGAAAAGGGCCACGTTGTGTACTTTGCAACAATTAAATTGCCAGTGTGTCGATTGAAGATTTGTTGTCATTGAATGAATTCCTGGCTGATTTGAACAATTGTTACTTCATAAATTAATTAAAACAATAATAAGAAAAAATAAGAATACAAATTATAAAATGAAAACATAATATTATACAATATAAAAGGCTACCTACTGGCAGAAAATAACTATAATTATGTCAGATAAAACTAACAGAAAACACAATTTTTTAATCACAAAATCAGGTTCCAATACAGGATGTTGAATTTATAAATTAAAGATGCTAATTCTAGTATACATTTTTTTGGAAAAAAACTTAGAGAGGTAGAGAATAGGTTCATATCTTTACCTTGTGAGATTGTTAAAAACTTTTTTGACTCAAATTACATTAGATTTAGAAGACATAGGTTTAAAGTTAAAATGAAATTAGTTCAAAAATTTGAAAGATTGCTACACAGGCGGGATGCAACTAATCCTCTCTTAAAGATTGACAATAATAAGTGGATAGTTAACATTAGCGATAGAAAGATACCTGACAATGTGTTGAATATTCTTAGCCTTGGTGACAAATTTGCTTTACCGTTGGACAAGTATGATAAGTTTGACAAAGAAAATTTAATTTTAAATGTTATAAAGAACTTTGAAGTTGGTTGTTCAAAATTTTCTAATGTGATTATGAATGATTCTCGAAATATTCTAATTAATTTGTTACAGAGGTTTTTATAATTCACACAACACACAAACATTGTAGATAAATACATTATTAATGCCTTTCGTACATGTAAAAGATTTTTGAGGAGTGACAGCGATATAATGGTTACAAAAGCGGATAAAGGTCAGGTCACTGTTATTATGAACAAGTCGAAATATATCAATCAAATGAATGAATTGTTAGAAGACAGTACTACATATAAAAAACTTACCAAGGATCCTACCAAGATATTGACTTCGCGTTTTAATGATTTAGTCAAGACTTGGCTCAAAAATGAATTAATTGACGATGACACCTGTAAACAATTATATAGTACTTCTTATGACTTGTCGAGATGTTATGGGTTACCAAAAATACACAAACCCGGTTACCCTTTAAGAATTATCGTTTCCTCAATCGGTTGTCCAACGTACAATATTGCTTGTTTTTTACAAAAAATTTTGAGTGAATCTATTCCCAAACCTAAATCGTATATTAAGGATAGTTGGACATTTGTGGAAAAGATTAGCAATATCAAGATTAAAGAGAATGAGGTTTTAATATCTCTGGATGTCATTTCACTTTTTACGAATGTTTCTAGTGAGTTGGTTATTGCGGGTATTGAGAAAAGATGGCACATGATTAGAGATGTCACCAAATTTAACTTAGACCAATTTAAGTATGCTATACAATTGGTGTTGAGGTCGACTAACTTTAGTTTTGATGGAAAATTTTTTGAACAGATTTTTGGTTGTCCGATGGACTCGCCAATATCTCCTGTTTGTGCTGATATTGTAATGGAAGATTTGGAAACCCACTGTATTCAATCGCTCGATTTCAGCATTCCAATCTTTTTTAGATACGTTGACGACATATTTACCATTTTACCAAAAGACAGAATATTTAATGTTCTTAAGATTTTCAATAATTATCACCCCAGATTAAAATTCACATTTGAAATTGAAAATGAGGGCTCACTTTGTTTTTTAGACACGAAAGTTAGTATAGATAATGGAACATTAATAACGAATTGGTTTAGAAAGCAAACGTTTTCCGGGAGATATATAAACTTCTTTTCTGAACATCCTGACAAGCATAAGATTGGTGTTGTTACGGGTCTCGTTGATAGAGCGGTGCGATTGTCCGACAGTCGTTTTCATGTTCATAATATTGACATTGTCCGCAATATATTATTGAATAACTGTTACCCTTTGAAATTTATCAATTATCATATTGACAAACGTATGAAATATATTTTGCATGGAGACAAATCTCGGACTAATGATAAGATAGTACAAAATGTTGGTAGAAAGTTTGTTAATATATCTTTCGTAAAGAATTTTAGCGAGAATATTATACACTTTTTTAGACGCTTTGACATTAATGTTACATATACTATCCTGAAAAGACTCGACTGTGTTGTGAAAAGAGGTAAGGATGTTCTAACCATTGACCAACAGAGAGGTGTTGTTTATAAAATCGATTGCCTAGATTGCGATACATGTTATATTGGACAGACAAAACGACACCTCGCTTCACGTATTAAGGAACACAAGAGTGATATTAGAAAACATGAAAATAACCATTCTGTTGTAAGTAAACATAGATTAGTCAACAATCACGAATTTGATTGGAAAAATGTCAAAATTGTACATCGCGAAAAACAATGGAAAAAGAGGGAAATAGCGGAAATGGTTTTTATTAAGAAACACTCGAATTCGGTTAATTTGAGGAGGGATACTGAAAACTTGCCGGTTGTTTACGATACATTGGTGAATAACACATAAGTTCCCTCGAGCTAGATACTCGGTCGCTGTTCCTGGAAGGTTGCGGACGTGTTTTCTGTTAGTTTTATCTGACATAATTATAGTTATTTTCTGCCAGTAGGTAGCCTTTTATATTGTATAATATTATGTTTTCATTTTATAATTTGTATTCTTATTTTTTCTTATTATTGTTTTAATTAATTTATATTTAGAAAATGACTTTGTAACGACACTTGAAAAGAACCGAAAGAGAAGGTCGAAACGTCGTGTCCACACCCATTTGTATTGCCAGCCTTGGTCATTAATAAAGGATTTTTTTGGATTAATGAGTTCTTTAAGTTGTCATTCTAAGAGACATCTTTGAAACGAGCTCTTTATGTTGTCTATTTGTAGAAATGTCTAATAAGAGAACTCGCAATGTTATCCTTAGAAAG
Source organism: Ooceraea biroi (assembly GCF_003672135.1). Taxonomy (NCBI): domain Eukaryota; kingdom Metazoa; phylum Arthropoda; class Insecta; order Hymenoptera; family Formicidae; genus Ooceraea; species Ooceraea biroi. The sequence goes on along the minus strand of NC_039514.1, from coordinate 3,532,175 downwards.
AAATATAAAAGATGTCATGGAAACGAGATCATAATGTGTTCTCAGTATAGTCAATAACCTCGGTATATTATAGCTAGATTTGATAACCTGCAAAACTGTTATTGTGAATGTTAGAATGTCTTTCCGCAAAGATTTTAAAAGCCTGTCAGCAAGTCAAAAAAAACAGAAGACTCTGTAAAGTGAATTACATAATTGCATGCAACTCAAAGTGAAAATATTGAAGTTGCTCAAAGTGAAAATATTGAAAATAACCTATGTGCAAGCACATCCAGAAACACAAATCAGACTCGGCAAGAAAAATATAATGTGTGTTCCAATGTTATTGTTTCTGATATGGAATCATCAGAGTTGGATAGTGATAATGGAGAAAATTGTGATGTAAATATTCTAAGACGCCAGGAAAGTATTAACTTTAACGAGCAATTAAGTCAATGGATATGTGAATACAACATTATTAATATTAAACATTTTTTTTCAGGAACAATCATCGCTATAAAGGATATAAATATTTCATCACATGCTATTCAGACTGTGATAAAAAATTGGTTGCAACACGCTGGTGACAGAATAAATCAAGCTGCAAAACGGCATGAGAAAGAAAAATATGTTCTAAAACTCATTATGAACGTTTAAAAAATATTTTCACAGTTCTCTATTGCAGTAAATACTATAATATGTTTGTAATGTAAATTGCAAAAGTTTTCGTTTCAGAAAAAGCAAAAGTTCGTTTTTCTCATATTACAATATACTCAGTTGTTTTTCGTATAGAGAACTAAACCTTTATATTCAGACTGTGAGAACATAGTGCAAAAAAGAAACCAAATAACTTTTTGATTCTAAACTGTTGTTATATTTTAATGTTATTGCGCTATATATGATACATTCTTTTTATACACAATATTAATACGTACATTAGAAACATAAGTTTCTTTCAGATATATTGCATAAGTGTTTTTTATTTAAGAAAAAATAAATAATTATACGTTATATCCTACACTTATTTTATAGAAAATATTCCACAGAAATAATTAATAACAGCTAGGGCAGCGATCACTTAACTGTTCCGCTAAAGAAGAAAAGTGTCATTGATAAATTCCATATATATCAATGAAACTTATCACGTTTCCTCTCTAAGAGAACAGTTAAGTGATCGCTGCCCTAGCTGTTATTAATAACATTATTTCGGTCACTGTCCACCTCCCAATATAAAGGCTTTTGTGACATCTATTAGATGTCACTTTAAAGAGCTCTTTGCGACATCATTTCTATGATGTCTTCATTTCCTCTAAAATCGACGCATTGGGCAACATTATGATATCATTATGATATCTTTTTGATGGTATTGTAAGACATCATACTCTCAAATATGACCTCTTTAAGAGCTCATTATGTTACTGTTTTGCTGGCTGGGAAAGTACATACAAACTGCAGCGGGTTTAGCAATCTTAAATATTTTCGCTACAAATACGCTACAAATATTTTTAGGAAACTTTTACAATTTTTGAAAAATTATACAGGAAAAAAATGCTATTTATAAATTGCGATTATTTATTTCATATTATATAATAGAAAATTTGTTAACGATATATTAATGTTTATTGTTAGTGTATATATTTATTTATTTTTATTTTATATAGTAACGAGAAAATTTTATTTTGTAGGATGCATGTTAAAACACTTTATATATATACATATATATAAAATACTTTATATATAAAATACATATACATACATACATACATACATTGCACATATACATACGCGCGCGTGCATATATATGTATGTATGTAGGTAGGTATAGGTATGTATGTATAAACGTTTATTATATATGTTATATAAAAATAATAGTCCATATTCAGGACGTGCTTCTAAAGATGTTAGCGCGCCTTTTTGTCGTTCTATCTTTATCATTCAGTAGACATAAAACAAGGATAGAACGACAAAAAAGCGCGCTAACATCTTTAGAAGCACGTTCTGAATATGGATCAATGTATGTATCCTTTCGTGATATAAAATAATATTTTATAAATAGAATGGGCCCCTCCAACGCCTATTCCCGTGAGACGCAACCAATACAGGGTGTCCCAGACTTACCGTATCACCGCTTCAGGGTAGACTCCTGAGGTCATTTTGAGACGAAAGTTCCTCTTGCAAAATGTCGAGGGTGGCGTAGTTTCAACCCTATAATGGATTGAAGATATCCTATCCATGTACAGACGTTTCCCGCGTTCAGTGACGACGGGTCGAAGGGACCCCGCGCATCGCGCACCGATCAATTCGATCTTAATTTTTCGCGGGATTTTCGCGCGTTACTGTCCGACTTTCTGTGATATCGGCAGTATGATCGACAAGAAAAGACGGACTGATCGCTTATATTGCACGAAATCGCGATACACGCGGAACTGTTAAAACATATGTGAAGTGCGGCGCGCTCCCGCGATGACAGAAAACCAGCCGTCCCTGAACGCAGGAAAATTCTGTACATGGGTAGGATATCTTCAACCCCTTATAGCGCTAAAACTACGCCACCCTTGACATTTTACCAGACGAACTTTTGTCTTGGAATGACATCAGGAGTCTACCCTGAACCGGTGATACGGTAGGTCTGGGATACCCTGTATATTGTCTCGTCTCTCCGATTGCTCATACGAAGCATATGAGCAATAACGCATTTATTTGCAAGAAGCGTTCGTGTGATTAACGCAAACGCCTCGAGTAATAATGTATTACTACATATATGATATAAAGTAAACGCCACGTATGTGATGCCTTTGAAAATGACGTTTCATGCCGACATTTTTACGTCATTCGAAATGGCATATGTGACTTTACTTTTTATAGCAGCCCAGGAATTATACATCTGGCTTTGTTGTACATGCCAGATCACAAATTGATCGCATCTGGCTTTGTTGTATAGTTTTTATGTTGGGAAAAGCGTCAGTTCCTTACTTTGTAAAATAGTAAGAAAATGACGTCTCATGCGTTTCATGTCATTGGAATATTTTTCCTCGCATGGATCTTTTCCCAACGCTACAATTGTAACAAAGGCGGCAGCATAAATACCACAACTCGTACTATCCGGTTGTGTTTGCACCTTTTCAAAAATTATATCGCTCACGTTTATTAGTGGGATAAACGTTTGCGAATATAATCTTTTTCCTTTGCTGCTAATTTGTTATATGTACAGCCGGTATGCTGTCATACACATGCAGTTTGAAACCGTCAAAGAAAATGCACCGCAAATGATCGGTACAATTTCTTCTAATTATTTGAATGCTCATGTCGCTATTACTAGCGTCAATGAGCTGAGGAGATTCCAGGTAATGCACGCTTTGTGTCTCGAAAGGAGACGTCTCTCTGATGATGCGTAAAAATGCATCTAAAAAGATTCATCAGTCACTTTGCTGTGCAGAGGTAAAATATTCTGCTCCAGCAAAGAGAGAGGAACATTTGTCTCATCGAGTGTTTTTAATAATTTTTGCATCTTCTTGAGAATTGTATTAAGTAATAATAGTGAATGATATAAGTTAAAATAAAGGTGATACTTGTAGTTGTGACGCGTAGCGTGGCATATTAGGTGTAGCGTCTCGCGCAATCATGGGTTTCAGTTTGTCGCGGGTTCGATTCCTGGTATATGTGTTTTTTTATTAAACAATGTACGTATTATGCTAATATACAAAAGATATTTGTCATATTATATGAATTTTTTAAATCATGTACTACATATATACATGTAACATGATTACAAGTGTAAAGAATGACTGACGAATGTATACATCTATTTTTAATTTTGATTTCCTCTTTATGCATCTCGTATGTATCTTTCTATGCCATTCGTTACATTTATGTGAGAAAGTATTGCTTCATATATAAAGGAAAAGTTATGGTATGTAATACATGATTAATAAAATTCATATAATATAATAATTATTCCTAGCATATTAGCATAATACATTATATAATAAAAAAAAGATATAGATCAGATACATATTAAAAAATACATTTATACAAAAAAACATATATAATAGTAATCGTGTATTACATATTACATATTTTCATTGAATATACAAAGCAACACTCTCTCACTTTCAAGGGGAGGTCGCGAGCTGGGGCACACGGAATTAAATAATTTTTTTATGTTGAATAAAATGTATGTCTGTACATATGTATGTCTGTACGTAAATATGTACGTACAGCATATGTACAGACATACGTTTTACTCTTGGCCCTGATTTCACGCAAATCGTATGCATCAAAAGTTTTGCAGAAACGTATCTTTTTTACTACGCGCAAAAACTTTCTTTTAAAAGCGCCCTAATAATCCTTCATTCCCGAGTCGGGGTCATTCATATTTGTTAGCAGGTAATAAAGTACATCACATATAACTTGCTGAACGTGCAAAACTGTTTATTCAATTTAATATAACGACTATAACGATGAGCACATAATTACACGTGGCTATTCGCGCGACGACATATTGAAAGGATAATAGATTTAATCACGATTCCATTTGTTTGGATGGGATGTTCTATAAGGATGGTTAAACTTTTCTGAGCGGGTTACGTAATAGAACGATACTGTGTTTTGGCAGACCAGTTACTGAATGTAATTTACTTATTACAATTATACTAATACTATGATTCCGAAGTGACTCTCGTGTAAGCGAGTTTCGTCCTATTCGCTTCACGTCTCGATGGAGTGTCCTATGCCGTACATCGCTCTGATATCGGAGCTGTCAACTCGATTATCACTTACATATTTGCGCCAAGGGGGCATCAGTTGATAGGCTGCTCGCAATAGCGCCTCTCTTGGCCGTCTACGGCTTTACGAACCTTACAATATTGAGTAAGAGAGCGTTCGATCTTGGAGTATCGAAATCATAGGCAAACGTATTACCGATAAAGTCGCGATTGACTATTCCCAGTGGAGTCACTTCGCATCTCTAATAATATTTTGTACGTACAAAGTGCATAAAGTATTGTATTATAGAAAATATAAAGCATATGCTGGTGCGGGGGCCAAAGACGCGTATCGCGGCATTGATGCCGGCACGGTCCCGTATTCCACGTCTATCATTAGGTCTGTTCTTTTTAGCTGCACTGCTGAACTGGTGCAATAAGTTAGAGTGAGAAAAAATATACTTCTCACTTTAACGTATTGCACTAGTTCAGCAGTGCAGCTAAAAAGAACAGACCTATTGCCGTAGCCGTATCGTCCGTCGCGTTGTTGCCACAATTTGCTTTTTTCCTTCTGGATATGTGGCAACGCCGGTCCCAGCGCCCGAATACGCGCCCGTCGAGGGGATGTGGGGAGACATGTCCCTAGCCTAGTTAGTTTTTAGTTCCTTTTGCGAGATTTCGATTTTTCTTTGTATACCAAGTTAATAATGTTGATTTTTCATTGTTTAGTCCTAGTTATAAAAACTTTTCCTTGTTCGACGCAGTTAGTCTAGAGTGAGAATAAAGACTGATTTATTACGGTTACGAAGACGTGTCGAGTTCTTTAGAACCAAAGCTATCAATCCTGCCATGTGAATACTTCGTTCTACGAGTAATTACGAGCATAACCGCCACAGGGACATATCGAGTAGCGCCATCTCTCGCAATATCGAGCAACTAATCTTGTAGTCTGCATGACTCTTGGCCATGATTTCTAACTCAGATGTACGTACAAAATTTTCAAACACGCTTTTCTTTTCTCTTACGTTTCTAAATTCATTTCTAAAAGCCGCCTCATATTCCTTCATTCTGTCTTCATTCAAAAGTTCCTCACTTTTGTGCGTACAAGCTGCCAAACTTTTATATTAAGAAAATCATTGTAGAGGGTTAGGTCAAAGTCTATAAGAAAACTGTAAGTTTAAAATTTTTCTTCATTTTTTATATAAAATCAAGCACTTTTGAATGTATTTCAGTATGTACTTTTATCGTGGAGAAGGATTTTCCATTCTGTAAAATCAATAAAGAGTAAAGCGTTTACAAAAAAAGTCACTAGATTGTCGGTATTACTAGCAACTCCAGGGCCCGTATTCATAGTTGGATCTTATATTTAAGATCGTCTTACGTTTATCTGCAGATGCTGTATGAATCATTTCATTGGCTATGGAGTATCTGCAGATAAACTTAAGACGGGCTTAAATATAAGTTCCGACTATGAATACGGGCCCAGGATCTCCTTAAATGTATTGGTGCAGTAAGTTAGAGTGGCAAACAAATATATATTTGTCTCACTTCGTGGATCCAAAATGGCGCCCATGCGAAGACCATAGACGTATATAATAGACTGCGCGCTCTTACGGGCGAGCTGAAGACGACAGAGAGAAATGGAAGTAGCGCTGCGGTGGTGCTCTCTCTCTCTCACTCATAATTGAGAGTGGGGGGAAATGGCTTGGAGGAGACAGAGGAGAGAATATGAATATGAACCATAGGAAAGGCGTGAAAGGGGAGGCTTGCGGAGTAAAGTCCTAAATCAAAGAAGCGCAATCGCGCATTACGCTCTCCGTATAACAAATAAAATACAACTATTATGAAATAAGAAATATGTAAGATTGAAGAATGTAAATATAAGACACAAATGTAAAATATATGCTTTTCTTTATTCTCCTGACTATAATTACGCTACAAAATAGTTATGGGTGATACATAATATGTTTGTAATCAATAGATGATGATATAATTAACGAGACTGTAAATACGCAAATAGAACGAATGTCACGACTGCCAGAAACGATTGTAAATTTCATATCAATTAAACCAGATGTCACAATACAGCTGTATGAATGTATTATCTTCGTATAACCTGATAAATAACGATTCGTTATATTTCTACAATTGGCACATGGTATAAAAGAAATACGAGGTTCTATTGTTTCATAATGAGTGTTGTATTTCTCAAATTGCTCAATGCAAAAATATGGGCGTAGCACGGACGCCTGGCCGCTCTCAAGTTCCGTAAAGTCTACGTAACCTCAAAACAGCAACTGCTAATATATTCAATTACATATAAGTATACATTTTTTACCTCAATCTAGTTAGCAGACAAATATGATAAATCTTATTTGTTTATTGCAATCGTTTGGGAAAGTTTAGGAAACAACTTTTAGAGTTTGGGAAATAATAGTTTTTTTAATAATTAATGAAAATTAGTTGAGTGTATAGTTAGCAGACATCATTCCAAATAATTTTTTTTTCGCTTCTTTCAACGCCAAATCATTTGGGAAATATGCCTATAATGTTTTCAGAGTTTGGGAAATAATGATTTCCCCTCAAAATCGAGTTGAAAGTCATCACCCAGACGTGCAGTATAATCTAGGGACTTTTTGACTATAGGCTATATAATGGAAAAACGTTTATAATCTTTGATATTTCTCATTGTTTTCCATTTCAATAATTTGGGAATCGTTTGGGAAGGTTTAGGAAACCACTTTTAGAGTTTGGGAAATAATAGTTTTTTAATAATTAATGAAAATTAGTTGAGCGTATAGTTATCATTCCAAATAATGTTCTTTTTCGCTTCGGTAAAACTGAAGGAGACGGGCTTCCTCACCGATTTCCTTCTAACTTTGCAATATCGTTTATTTTGATGAGGAAATACGATTGCGAGAAGGAAAATCGTCGCTCTCAACTAGAAAGAAAGTTATCATCTACTGAAAAATGACAGTTTCGGGGTTAGGAAATCTGTCATACCGGCGGTCTACCGGCGTAGAGCACACTGACCGAGCATACGCGGTGACGTCAAAGTGCGCGAAATTAAACGCGTGTGTACTTGCAATGCAAATTAGTACGATTCCAAATAGGTTTTCAATTCATGTGAAGCGAGGTTCCACGTAAAGCAAGGTTCTATATTGTAATTTCCACGCAGTACTTTTGGTCTTCTTGAAAGTTTTGTTATTTCGTTTATGTGGAAGAGTACTAGGTGACGGGCGAAGCCCGTCTCCTCATGCTTTTCCACCCAAGCATATACTTTCCCAGTATAAAAAATTAATAATATTAAAGTAAGAAAGTTTATATGTATTCTGTATTCTGTAAAGGAGAATACACCTTTCTTTTTTATTATGCTTCTAAAGTCACTTCGAAAAGCTTCATTATATTCCTTTATTTTATCCCGAGTGGTGGCCGCCGCAATTTTTGTGTGTACAAATTGCGAAATTTTTATAAAAAGCATTTCAACTGTAATTTTTGTATGTGTATGAGTGCAAATGGCAACACTGTTTCACTAGTCACTCCAGGATCCTCTTAATTATAAAAATTATTGCTTCCCAAAGTGTGAAAGTGCCTTTCTAAACTTGCCGAAACGATTCCCAAATGATTGCAATAGAAAACATTAGAAAACAATGAGATATATCGAAGATTATAAACATTTTCCATTATATAGGTTATGGTCAAAAAATCCCTAGAGTTTTGGCTTGACGTCTGGTTGATGACATGAAACTTTATTTTGAGATGCAATTATTATTTCCCAAACTCTAAAAACATTACAGGCGTATTTCCCAAATGATTTGGCGTTGAAAGAAGCGAAAAAGAACATTATTTGGAATGATAACTATACGCTCAACTAATTTTCATTAATTATTAAAAAACTATTATTTCCCAAACTCTAAAAATTGTTTCCTAAACTTTCCCAAACGATTCCCAAACGATTGCAATAAAAAAAAAGATTTATCATATTTGTCTGCTAACTATATTGAGGTAACGTATCGATATTTAATAGATATACAAAATATCTATATCTCTAGAATAACTAGGGGGATATCTCTTGGATATTTATATATTATTTATATATCCATATTCACCAAGTAATTATTGAAGATATCTAGTGGATATTTACATATTATTCACATATCCATGTCTATTACGAAGCTATCAAAGATATCTATAAAATGTTATTTATATCCATGGTCCATGGAGATTCCCGCCTCTGATTCACCAAGCGACCGATAGATGGCCAGGCCAGGCATGACGTTCTCGCAAGAAACATTTGCGTTATCACCTTATAAATAACCATCCGGAAAACCGATCCAGTACTCTTTTCTTAATATTTCTTAATAAATCATGGTGACATTATAATCACATTTCTGTCATATAGTATTTCTGCAATCAAAATTCTGTTCAATTTTTACTATTTATGTGCAATTAAATGTATATTTTCTTATTGACATTTTATTTATATTTATATCTATGTTATTTTGCAATTTTAGAGTCATGTTCCATTTATTGTCTTACACTAACGATATCATGAATGAATATCCACGGAGAAATCCACTGAATATTAATATATATGCACTAGATATCTATTATATATATAAATATCCCGAGGATAGTGATGTAGACGTTCAATAGATATTGGTCTACATATCCCATGGATATTTATGCAACCTCGTATTGCGGACATTTGGATATTTAAGGCATGTCCACTGGCTGTTTCCTACATATTCATGGATATTCATATATCCACCAAAAATATCCAGTAGATATCTAATACAAATTATTTTCTGTGTGGGGACGTAATATCTGATGAAGCATTAGAAATATAATCAAATGATATATTAAGGGGATGCTGGAGCTGCTAGTGAACTTCTTCGCGATGGTGCTGCCATCGCGAAGAAGTTCACTAGCAGCTCCAGCATTCCCTTAAAGAATATAAATAAACAAGTATAATAAAAAATCAAGCGGCAAGGGCTTTTACGGCTATTAAACAAGCAGATAATTATAAAACTTCAGAATTAAGGAAATTGAAAATGGAAAGCTGGAGATATTTTATAAGGATGTAAGAAGGAAGGAATTATTTTTCCGGGAAAAGGAAACAAGAGAAGATATAAAAATTAATGATATGATTGAGAAAAGAAATAATAGCAAATATCATTAGCATGTTATTTAGTAGTATAATATAAACAATATTAATATAATATAAATACTATTTCTAACTTATAGTATCTATAAACTTATAGTAGTACTTTTACATCAAACTTTGTGGGATGATTTTACAAGGAATCAGTCATGAGAAAATAAAATTAATTTAGTTAATTTTTTACGTATTTTATTTGGTTTTTCGTTATTTTCACGTGCTATGTGATGAAATCTTATTTATCTTATGTCTATGTAAATAGAAACAATAAGATTTATGAGCTGATTTCTGTGATTACAATAAAAATCTTGGCCCTGAGAGTAACCTGTAATAATTTCAGTGAAAACAACTCTATTAACTGAATTTTTTACTTTACTTATTCTAAATCCGACTGTAGCACAAAGCAGATACATATCCTTTATATGCGTCTGAATATTTTCAATTACTTTTATCACATTTTTAACCAATATCTGCCGCATACTTTACATCTTATCGTCATTTTATCGATAAATGAATAAATCACTTTTATAGGTTACATTCATGACACATACGTGAAACCCATAGACTTATAGAGATAGACCGGCCCTCACCATAGAAAGCAGCGCGGCAACATCATGGTGCAGACATAGCCTTGTGGAGTAGACCCGTCCTTCTCTTTTAGTCGCTGGTGGGGAGAACGAACACGCCCCTTATCGTATCTATAGATATAGGAAAGTTCAGTTCTCGCTACTCGCAGGCTCGCAGTTAGAGAGAAGAACAGTGTATACCGAATTACTGAACGTGCATACAAAAAGTGAGACGAAATTTATGAGATTATATTAATAATGGTAATAAGATCATGCTGTATCTGCAAGAAAGAAGCTGGTATGGAGGAAAACGTGACTTTTCATCGGTAAATATTCGCAGTATACATTATGCTATATAAAACGAAATTGATCCAATATAAATATTGTCTATGTCGCTTCCATCATATTTGCAAGTAAATACATTTATTCGATCTTTTTATACACACAAGAATATTTGAAAATTATCGTTCTTTACTTACTATGAAAGGAGTAATAAAACGTTAAAATGTTAAGTTAGAGATTACAACTGTGAACTTTGCTATGTAGAAGATGGCAAATTTATTTAGAAGCATACAATTATATAAACTCGACTTTATTTAAAATGAAATATACCCTACTATGGCTGCGTTCGAAAATTCACTGCCAGTACTGAAAGTCTATAAGTTTATGTCACGTACACTATAGACTTTCAGTACTGGCAGTGAATTTTCGAACGCAGCCATAGTAACCCTACTTAAAATGAAATATACCTATATTTCATTTTAAATAAAGTCGAGTTTATATAATTGTATGCTTCTAAATAAATTTGCCATCTTCTACATAGCAAAGTTCACAGTTGTAATCTCTAACTTAACATTTTAACGTTTTATTACTCCTTTCATAGTAAGTAAAGAACGATAATTTTCAAATATTCTTGTGTGTATAAAAAGATCGAATAAATGTATTTACTTGCAAATATGATGGAAGCGACATAGACAATATTTATATTGGATCAATTTCGTTTTATATAGCATAATGTATACTGCGAATATTTACCGATGAAAAGTCACGTTTTCCTCCATACCAGCTTCTTTCTTGCAGATACAGCATGATCTTATTACCATTATTAATATAATCTCATAAATTTCGTCTCACTTTTTGTATGCACGTTCAGTAATTCGGTATACACTGTTCTTCTCTCTAACTGCGAGCCTGCGAGTAGCGAGAACTGAACTTTCCTATACCTATAGATACGATAAGGGGCGTGTTCGTTCTCCCCACTAGCGACTAAAAGAGAAGGACGGGTCTACTCCACAAGGCTATGTCTGCACCGTGATGTTGCATTCGTATACACTTGACCGGAATTGAACGTAATTTTAAGGAACTGCTATATGCAATCGTTTGTATTTCGTTTGAAAAGTACTGAAGTGTGATTAAAAAGGTTTGTGAGTCCCTCAGTTAATTGTAATTAAATGTTTATTACTCGGTAGTTAGCCGGAATATAGATTTTAGTTCCTCATGGTAAAAGAAAAAGGCGCCACTGTTCCCTGAAATTCTATTGACAGTTTCCCTTCTATAATGTTGAATGATTTAAGTCATTATATACTTACCATGCATACTAAAAAAAGCATAAATATATATAAATTAAACACTTCTTTCCCGTGTACATCAAGCTGTAAGATGTTAAGTAAGATATTTAATGATAATAAACGCCATGACGCTTGCATTATTTCTTTGTTTTATTCTTATCATAGTTATATATATAGTTATATTATTATATATAATACTATTTATTAATTCTGCGTTTATATATGTATATATTCCTACATCGTATTCGTCCCACGTTTTAATGAAGAGCAATACAGCATTGTATTTTGTAAACTTAAAGCTATCGGCAACAGAGCCTAAATTTTAATTACCATTTATAACTATTTTAATTGTTTCTAGATCTAGATAATAAAACAAACTCGGTTAGAGAAATAAAAAAACAATGTATTTTTACACATTACAGATTTGAACAATTTGCATGTTTACTAACAAATTTATATCATTATTGAAATTTGTTCTTTAATAATCTCGCATGCACGCACACGTATACGTGAAATGCTGTTAAAATGATGGAGTGTTTTATTGTCCGTTTTTTTTAATACATATTTTTAATTAATAATTTGGAAAAATGCAAAGAAATATATTTACACTAAAGCCCGTTTTAGACTATGCAATATATTATACTATATTGTGCTAGATTTGACGCAATTTCTTGAGCAAATTTTTGCTGCAAGAATTGCTTGCCGTTGATTGCATAGTCTAAAACGAGCTTAAGATATTAAAAACGTATCAATTATTTTCACAATTGAACGTGATGTATGAGAAACGATAAATAAAGTAACCGCAATGGCAATGATACGCGTGTAACACTATTTGAATATTTTGAATTAAATTATAGATTGTTCGAGGGCGCACCACACATACAGTTAAAGGCTAGTTATTGGAACATCCTGATCTTGGTGATGATGATCCAACCTGGTCATTGATATGTGGTCCGCGGCATGTTCCTAGCAATCGACGGTTCTCCTGTAACAAAATTATATCATTAATAAAACAATCTAATAGGGTTCATCTCCTGTTAAATTTCCGTGGGACAAGTTATTCAATGCAATGTCTGTTTATTATGTTTACTATTGTTTGGGATTAGATAATGTTTAGGAGAAATTAGAATAGAATTCACGTTGTCGATCACATGTTCTACTTGCTAAATTAATATTATTCTTATAATAAAAGTTTCTCAAACACATTTTGTGAATAACCTGTGGCTTTTTTATCATGATTTTCTATATCATGATTCTTATTATATTACGTTACATACGAACCTCGAATTAAATAACACATCAGCTCGGTTATTAATAAACCACACCAATATGATTAAGGTGCCGGCAACCAGACTACCCAAGATCATGCTGAAACGTTCTGTCGCTGCTGATGGTCTAAGAAACATTCTAACGCTCAACGTTTGCCATATGGACTCTGTCTACATAGAGTACACATCAGACTTCATATTATATCCTAAAAATGAGAAACTATTATTCAAGAGAATCTTTCAGAAAACATGCAATGCACAAGTAGTTAACGCATAACTTAAGCTGGAGACACAATGCGAGGCGATAGCGATAGGAACAGGGAATAACCAATCGCGTTACTCGATTTGGTCATCCGTACTCAAATCGTGTAACGCGATTGGTTATTCCCTGTTCCTATCGCTATCGCCTCGCATTGTGTCTCCAGCTTTACCGTCGATGATAAATGCCGGACTCACAGCTGTACTATAATTGACGGTTGAGTTTATGCATATTTCTGTAAAATTGTATCCGCCCATCCATGTGAGGCGGTTTTTGTGACAAGTCGTTTCATTCATGTCGCTGAGTTTCTCGCCAGTCAGCAAGGCTAGAAGCTGTCCAGTTAACGTCGTCACGGCATTGGGCGCTCGGTGCTCACCGACGTACAGTGGCAAAATCTGATTGATCAATTTAGCACCGGATGTCGAGGCTGCATGAAACCGAGTGCATTTAGCACTTTGGATGTAGCAATATAACATTTCTGCGACGAGATCTCCCAGTGGTATCGGCAGATCAGCAGACTGCGACGCTGACTCGCCCGTCACTATCATTTCTAAAACATGATACACGAAAATCTTAATAATGAAAAATGCATAAAACGTATGTCGAAATCGGACAGATTGTGTACCTATTAAAACCAAGATTTTCCCCGTCGTCCAAGATACTGTTGTGGTATCGGTTTTAAAATTTTTTTCCATGATTGGTTATAACAACAGTCGTTAGACTGAGCCTCGCCTCCAGAAAACTTTGCACAGATGTAGGTGGTACGCTATCATCTAGAATCGATGCATTCAACACTTTACTCAAACGATCTGTGGTATCATCTTTACTGCTGCTATGGAGAACTATTTTCCCTTTGCCTAGTTGGCCGAACTCGATCACACTCTTGATATCATCCAACTTCAGATTAATCCCACCGAGAGCGTTAAAATTGTTCTGCTTCATATTGTAGATCATACGACTTGATCCTATGTAATCAAATACCTTTCCTTAAAAGGATAACTTTTTAAAACAAGCCATCGATAAACCACATGGATTACGTGTGCAACATCAACTCTCAATACCATAGAAGGGAAACTGTCAATAGAATTTCAGGGAACAGTGGCACCTTTTTCTTTTTACACGAGGAACTAAAATCTATATTCCGGCTAACTACCGAGTAATAAACATTTAATTACAATTAACTGAGGGGCTCACAAACCTTTTTAATCACACTTCATTACTCTACAAACAAAATACAAACGATTCCATACAAAAATATCATTTGAAGTTATTCCGGCTAATCTGTTTCGGCTAAATACATTAAGCAAAAATAATTAATTAATTACAATTAACTGAGGGACTCACAAACCTTTTTAATCACACTTCATTACTCTTCAAACGAAATACAAACGATTGCATATAGCAGTTCCTTAAAATTACGTTCAATTCCGGTCAAGTGTATACGAATTGATGTTGCCGCGCTGCTTTCTACGGTGACGGCCGGTCTATCTCTATGGGTACGGTCCAAGTCACGCTTCGAAGCGCTTCTAGACACTTTCCATCCTTTTCCTTCTGTCAAATGAGAAGAAGATAGAAAGTGTCTAGAAGCGCTTCGAAGCGTGATTTGGACCGTACCCTATAAGTCTATGGTGAAACCTAGAGATCCTCCAGGGAGAGTTAAGACACCGTGATCGCGTTTTTTTATTGGTGGGCGAAACCGGATGTCTCCCACTACGGCTACTACACATAGTGTAAAGAGTGTAAAGAACATGGTCCATATTCTCAGCTCACTTTTATGATAAATGCGTGCCTTTAGTATATAGTTCACGTTACATATATTATAGAATATCAGAAATAAATACGCGCATTTATTGATAAAAGTGAGCTGAGAATATGGACCAATGTAAAGAACATCTGCACATATAAAGAAACATTTGTTGATAATTTTATTTTCTAGTAATTGTTAATTACTCAACACGATAGCGTATGTATAGACAATATATTACTATTTGTAATTAAATAAACTCAATGTTCGTCTGCAAACAATAAACATTGACTTAAAAAAATGAACGTTATAATAGCTTCGTACATTTTAACCTAAAATCTCACATTTAATTAAATATGTCAATATTTTCTTATTTAATCCATGTTTTATTATCATTTTTATAATACTTACTTCATACTTGTAATTTTAATTATACTGTGCAAAAGTTATTGACTTAGTATATCTTTCGTATCCTACCATTCTTCTATTTATTTACGTTTAAACAGTTGGCGCTAATAGAACGTCATTTCCGTTTTCGCCCAATGGCGACGGATTGTCTTAACTCTCCCTGGAGGATCTCTAGTGAAACCGATCTGTTGGCCATTTTTAATACATCATTTCGCGCATGCGTTTCGTATACTGTAAAGTGAAGGATGGACGATGAATGGACATGTTCTCACTCTTTCTCTCTACAGGAAAAGGCCTATCCAGGTATATAAGATCTATGGCTATAACTGTCAGCAGATTGACGACAGAAACCGAGCAGGATCTGTGCGGCGCTGTTGTCCAGTTATGTTTTATACAGATTCTGTCGACAATCTGTTGTCAGGTTCTGTTCTACAGTCTCTGCCGCCAAAACAAAAGCTTAATGCGGACACAGATTGACACAGATGACTATGGTTCTGGTGTGGGTTTCTGATCTAATCTGTTGCCAGCCTGCAAGCAGGCTGCGAACATTTTGCTTACTGGGAAGATGTGTTCACATTTATTCAGATATGTGTATTCGTATAAAAAATACACAAATACAAAAATATACAATTCTAAGGAGATGCTTTCCCATGTAAACTCTACTTTCGAACGAGTCATAGTGCGTTCGAAAGGGAAGGTAAAAATATTAATGTCGTGTTCGAGGGTTTGGGTGTATGAGCCTTGGTTTCGGAGAAATTTATATCTAAAAGTGAGCATTTTTCAGCGGTACGAAAAGTACCATGAATAGCTACAATTCGGCGTAAAGCGCAGCAGTCTAGTGGCTAAGCGCGGGACTTGTATCTTGCCATCCGCGCAAGTTGGGTTCGAGACCGAGTTGTGATAATTGTTTTCTTCTGATTTTTGTTTCTTTGTGTTTGCATTATATTTTTTTATTATGTAAATAATAAGTTATTATGTAAATAATGATTTATTATGTTTTATTATATTTTGGAGGTATGTATATAATGAGACATAAACATATACATTTGTAAACTTTTTATTTATTTATATAGTTTATACTGTATAGTGTATACTGTCTGACATGGCTGTACAGTGTTGCGGATGAAAATTTATATAAATGCATGAAAAACATAAATGCTTTTATATAAATTTTCATCCACAACACTGTACAGCCATGTCAGACAGTATACACTATACAGTATAAACTATATAAATAAATAAAAAGTTTACAAATGTATATGTTTATGTCTCATTATATACATACCTCCAAAATATAATAAAACATAATAAATCATTATTTACATAATAACTTATTATTTACATAATAAAAAAATATAATGCAAACACAAAGAAACAAAAATCAGAAGAAAAACAATTATCACAACTCGGTCTCGAACCCACCTCGCAAATAATAAACATATATGTCAATCTTTGAACCATTCGCCATAATTTTCTAATACTATTCTGCATCTATCGAGCAATTGACAAATGCTTTCTCAAAACAAAAGAAATTAAATAAAGGTTTAATTTCCTCAAAAAAGCACCGAATTAATTTGCATATTTATTATATAATATATATCAACACTTGAAATAAGGAAAAATCTAAATTTTTCCGAAAGACCGAAGCATCCTTTTTTCATTTTTCATTTCAGAAAATCACGGTCTTGCTTTTGAAGAGTGTGCCTCACCGAAACAGGATATCACGATACAATCAATTGACGTGCCTGTAAAAATATTGAAAATTTTTCGAAAGATCTAAAATAAAATCTATTCTGAATATCCAGAATATTTGGCATCATTCCTAATTTACCCACAATTAAATAAACAATTCAAATTCAGTACAATTGGGTAGAAAGTCAAATTAAACACGAGTGATTTTATTAATAACCTTAGCATAAATTTCTATATGTATAAATAACAGTATTAAAAATATGTATAAAACTATTAAATATGAAATATTTTCTGTATATGTGTCTATTACAACCGTCAACTATATTAACATTGTCGCACAATTCAAAACCATTTTCGCTTGTTATGGCGTTTTTGTTTCACTTCAGCTTCATCAACATCTTTATCGGCATCCTTTTTCGCAGCCTTTTTCGATCTCTTTTCCTTCAATTTCTCCTTCACTTTACCTTTTTTCATTTTTCCTGTGTCACAACTATCATTATCCTTATCGGACAACTCATTCTTGTTTCTTGCTGAAAAGTAAATTTTGACTGTAATAGAAGCTCTTATATAGCTCTTATATATCAAACATATATTAATAAAATATTAATAAACGTATTGGCTTGCTGCTTACCAACGAACAAACCCATATGTTTATTTATACTCTTATCTTCTTCTACTTCTCTCCGACGGTCCATTTCCAAGCATTCAACGATTTCGTTTCGTCTCTCTACGATTTCTACTAATCTATGTAAAAAGATATTTGTGTATTTGTATGCCATTCATTTTTAAATGTTTTATACAAATATCTTATTTCCATGATTCTACGCACGCGTTTACAATTATTATATATAGAATATATCTAAAGTACCTCTGTATCAATGCTTCTTCCTTCTGTTTGTCAAAATCCGTTTTCGTAGCTTCCGGTTGGCACATGAGACATCGTATTTGATATTCCACTTCGGCATGTTCTTCTTCTAATCTTTGTTGCCTTCGTAATAACATTAATTCAGCCTGCCTCCTAAACAGTTCGTTCTTCTCGTTCACCAATGTGAACAACTCTAAAACCAATTCCTCCACATCTGCACCGAGCGACGAATCTATCGAGCAAATGGATCATCATTGTCATTATTATCGATTATTTTATTTTATTATTCATTATTATCGATTTGTAATAATCCAAGTTTTGTGTCACATTTGTTTACCGTCTATTCTAGACTCGGATTCACATTTGTCCCGTATCAGCTGTTCTAGCCGTACACCTTGCCGCTCCAAACCTTGCTGTTGCAATTCTATTTCGTCTAATTCCAGCTTCACATCCTTCATAGATATCACCTTGATCTGCAACAAACGTCACGTTTAATGTAGATTGCGTTCGTCATCTATTTACGCGTTTATAACATCGTTTATCAAAAACTTCGATATCTTTTTGAGGCGTCAAAAGTGTTTTCCACTTCCAACGCATAAAGTGCATTTAGCAAATTTCTCTTGATAAAAAAATAGAATCATACCTTTCTCCTATGTGGGATTGGCCGCGGTGGGGCGGGACCCTTCTTTCTCTTCCATTTTCCTTGAACGCTTTTGTCGGCGTAAGCTTTGTAAGAAAGCTCGTCAACGCCCGAGACGTTACTCAAGCTCTGCCTATTTCGATTCGCCTCATCCTTGTTGGTTTTCTGATCTTCCCACATATTCAGACCGTGATCGTCATCGGTGCGACGAAGCTCGATTATAGGAGATTCATCGAGACTTAACGCGCTGCCGATCGGTACGTTGCACGGTGTGCTGGTGGGCATTGGCGGTGGAGGAGCCGGTTTGGCTTTCCGCGCTCGCGGTGTTGTACGAGGTGATGAGATCTATCAAACAAACAAAATTAATAAAAGTTTGCCAATTTCCTGAGACTCATAATTACGTAAGAAATTTTATCGAAGTTAAATTTGAATGCTTAAGGAAATCAAGATAAATTAGAATAAAAAATTCTGTTTTAAATCTTACTTGATACATGGGCGGTGTGCTGTTGTACTTGGATACGGACGACTCGCGCTGATCGGACGGAAATAGTTCCTTCGTAGCTGGCGGTTGTGGCGCGGGCTTTTTCTTCCTGTATGTTCCACCAGGAGTTGTAGTCGTCGATTCAGAGCTGGTTAAAGAGCTGTTGGATGCATATATACTTCCACGACTTAGATCGACTCTTCGCGATGCGGCGCTTACGTCAGGAGTAGTCCTATTCGTACGCAATAACAAAAAAATTAATTAATGGAAAAATAGGAAAATATAGAAATAAAAAAATAATAAAGAGGAAAATGTGTAACGCAATACTTTTGCGTATCGCTTTGCCGGAATAAACGACAAACGTACTTGATAGTGCGTGGTTTCGGGACAGGTACGTTTCCTTGTGGCGTTCTGCCGCGTTCCTCCTCCTCGCTGTCACGCTCCTCCTCTTCGTCGCTCCAGAATGGATTGAGATTAATTTGCGGCGCGGCGAGAACTCGCTTGGCTACAGGCGTTACGGTTTCCCGATTTTCAAATCTACTTCTAACTGCTGGTTTCGGTGGTTCCGGCTGTTCAATGTCCTCGTCTTCACTGTCGAACGGATTGGTCGAAACTTTACTACTCCTAGAGATCTCCATCGGAGTCTGCAGTTTGTCTTCTACGACACTATCCTCGTCGTCGCTGTTGAAAGGATTCAGATGTTCCGGATAATCGTCGCTCAAGTCTATACCTTTCGCGGTCAATATGCTACTTCCCACATGTTCCTCATCCACCTCATTAGCTTTTCTTCGTTCGTTCTCAATCTTTACAAAGCTATCCTTTTGTATCTCGGTACTGGCTGTCGAGTTTTCGTCAAGCTGTACATTAAGGCGTTCTTCATTATTCATCCACGCGACATTTTTCGAGAAACTTTCCTTAGCTTTTCTTTCAATGCTTGTGAGTTTTAATTCTTCTTCTTCTTCTTTTCGCTGTTTGACGTTCTCAAATTTATCTTTACGCTTATCTATATTTTTAGTCACCGAGTTGTCCTCAAGACTCTTTTCCGAATGTTCGTTTTCGTCTGTTGCCAGATCCCAGGTGTCGCACAGTTCCTCCTGTGTCTCCTGAATTGTTGATCTCTCCGTATTACTTGAAACTT
This sequence comes from Ooceraea biroi, assembly GCF_003672135.1. Lineage (NCBI taxonomy): Eukaryota > Metazoa > Arthropoda > Insecta > Hymenoptera > Formicidae > Ooceraea > Ooceraea biroi. The sequence continues at coordinate 3,511,706 of NC_039514.1, read as the reverse complement.
TCCTCTCAGTGTGGTCCGGAAACTTTCCTCTCTTGTCCGGAGTTTCGAACATTTGGAGTCTTCTCTGAATCAGGGATAATCTCGCTTCAGGATTGGTTTGCTCGCCAGTGCGTCCTGGCGATTCTTTGGTATTCTCCCATCTTCTGTTCTTGTCCGCACGAAATGAAATGGCAGTCGATCGCTGATCCACGTCGCTCTTAATGTTTAAGCTATTTAACGCGCTATGTACATCGTGTCGCTCGACGCTGGCGTCTCCAACGTCGACGGAATCTGTCGCGGAGCTGCGAGATTCCTCTTCCACCTCATCGTCTACCTCCTCGTTCTCGTCGTCGTCTGGGAATGCCGAGTCGATTCTGCTTTCTGCTTCCTTGCGATAATCGACCTTGACGTCCTTCGTGTTTTTCACAACGGACTCCTCTCCGTCGATCTTCTCGGAGAGAAGGTGGCTGGCCATGAAGCTCTTTCGCATTTGCGACGTATGGGAGATAAGATCGGGTACGTCAGCGTTCTCCAATAAGTTCTGAAGAATCAATGTATATCAATTTTTTTCCAACGAAAAATCCGCGATAAATTTTTCCTCAACGCTTTTTCGAATTAAAACACTATATAGAAATTTACCTTCCTCTCTGTCTTCTCTTCGTCACAAAAAGGCCTCGATGACTCGTCTTTCTCCCATTTCGTGCCGGACAACAGGACTGTCGGCTCGGTGTACTTGTGACGTACGCTGGCAGACTCCTCCTCGTCCGGACACGTCTCGCAACAGTACTGGCCTTCCTCGGTCTCGTAATAATTGCCCGGCGTCAGCTGGTTGCTGCAGCGAGCACATCGGAAGCAGGTACGATGATAAGGGGCGCGCGCTATCATCAGCTTCTCCGCCAGGAAGACTGGCAACCCGCATGCGGCGCATGGATCCCTCCGCATCCCCAGACGCGACCCCACCTGCATTATCAGTTTGCACACATCGAGACTATCGTCATTATTCTTTTTTATCTGGTTTTTAGCATTCCGTATAGTAGTGATAAACAAAGTGTGCGATTTTATGCAAACACCCACGCCATCACCAGTTACCCAGAAATAATAAAACTCTTGGATTAATAAAATAATTTTTCCTGAATTTTCGTAAGACTATATAGATAATGTTACTAAATTGTTATATCGGCAAAAATCATCTCCCTTTCGGTTAGAAAAGCGTACAGATAAAGAGCCGGAGAATAAATATTGACAAATTGTAGGTTGCATTTGTAACGAGCCATTGGATATCGAGTTCCCTTGTGCCGGCGTTTTGCCGCTTTTATACAGCTAGCGAATTTCCACAATAGCGGAGGTTGGTCATACATCTCTCGTATTATCGCAATATGAATCTAATGTCCGGCGAATCCAATAATGCATCGAATCGGCGTGACTTCTATACAGAGTGTGCCGCAGGCGGTATATCGACCGCTACGTAGCAAATCTGTATCTAGCCTGAGCGTTTCGTTACTTTCCCCTGCGCTCTTATTCTCTTCAGAATTTTTACAAAATTTGAACAGAACGAATTATCAAATCATCATTATATAATTACGTGTTAGCGATTTCTTAATTATTTTTACTCGGCAGAAAATTCACGTCGCAAAAAGTTTAGCGAATTTTCGGCATTTTCTTACCGTTTCTCGTAGTCTCTCGCACGACGGGAAACAGAACACAGAAACGATTCAACTGGGAAAGAGCTTGTAAAGCAGTGGAGAGGCTGCTGACCGCGCGTCCGATTTCTATTGCGCGAGCGCGTGCGTGCGTGCGATGCGTGCATGCGTATGTACATGTATGCATGCATCGAGTACACGCAACGAATGGCAATGACATATAAATAGAACGTCGCGCTCCGGCGAGTTTCCGCTCATGATTAATTACTATCCTCGACGTTTACGCGTAGATTTTACAAGCGAGGCAAATGTAATGCAGCTTAAGTATCAAGCGCTTTCATTTTAAATACCTATGAAAGTTACGAGACACGAGTTTCTTTTTTTCCTGTATGCAGTTCCGACACGGTATTGCTCAGGATTTCGGTATTTATTGATCGAGCAATCGTTCCTGTAGAAGTCCCAACGAAGCGCGACGATACGAGCAGCGAGTCGAGTTTAATGTAGGATATTGTTGTGCTGTTACCATTGGACAAATTGACGGTGACCGATCGTTTCTCGGGTCGATTCTGTTAGCCAGCGACGATAGCGAGACTACACGCCGGAACGGGCAATCGCTCGTTTTGATAGTGACCATGGAAGTGGTCTGGTCGAGTATGCGGTTGCGAGGAACTTGGAATTTTTACGTCTGCGGCGATTCGTGTCTACAGCTCATTGAAATTCGTAACGCTTTCAGACCGCTCCGGAAAACATTTCACGGCACATGACGCAGAATTACTGAGTCGTGAGGACGATGGGGCGCAAACGGATTCAATGACTGGGCAATGGAGGCTCGTACATTGCAAAGCGTAAAATGTATAACGAATAACGTCACGACGCTCGTCGATGTCGTTAGTTGGCGTGACACGAGGAAATGTAACAATTTCTACGAAGAGCAAGCAAGACATTGCAATCACTATCACAGCTGCAGAGCCCGAGTAAACTTTGCAGATCTTCACTCTTTCATGCCTGTGCCCGCTTGTTTTCTATTTATCTGATCATGCATTCACTCGGTGTTTTCGCATTGTTATCAGGAAAATGTTAAATGATTCTATAAACCGGCGAGTTTACTCGCGTCTTTTCTGCTATTTCCAGTGTGTTGTTAAACGATTATTGTGCAACGCTCACGTGAGCAGTGTCTGTGCATTTCCAAGCGTGCCGGCATGCAATTCATCCAACAACGACTATATCAACCGTAGGCAAGCAAAACAATAACGACAAAGCGAAATTACCTTCTAGCAGAATATTTCAGGTTTATATTGCCCCATTAAGTCCAAGCTTTCCTCCTGGAGAACAAAAATAAACAATGAGAAGGGGAATTGACACACATGTTTCAATGCGAGGACGAGCGACAGCTCCTGGTCTCATTTTAACACGCGTCCACAGAGATCAGTCTCTACTTACACTGCACGTGTGTTTGCTTTAATTCGAATTCCTGCACCTCGCTTGAGAACAATTCACCGAGCTGCCCTTTAGAGAATACTCGATTTCTGCGCTAATTGACGAGCTGCGTTGTTGTCTCGTACAACGAGCCACACAGTCCGTGCGCTCGCCGCGTGACTCACGCGCGTGTCCGCTTTGACTAGCGAGCGAGCAGTTATGCGAATCGTAATGAACGAAACTCGACCTACGCGGGAGCGGACGTGCCGCCACGTAATACACGCGATTCCGCTCGTTTCTTCTCGACGGCCTGACACGTTCAAGCAGTTGTCTTGCTTGTTGAAGCACGACGTCGCCCGCTCTGGTCCCAAATTCCTCTGCGAATTGTCGCCAAGCCTCAGTCCCAGATAAATCGCCCGACAAACTGGCTGATAAGTTCCTCAAGGAAGTTGCGGCATGTGGGTCGAGCCAGCGAAAATGGCGAGCAAGGTTCGCGATAAGGCAGCAATTAGCACGAACGATAGGGGCGATATCTTAGGAATGACCTACCAGAATTTTGCGTCGCTTTAAGTTCGAGGAGCTTTCGTCGTCACCCTAAAGCCGCTGGCCTTTCTTGTCATTGGAATTATCGCAACTTCGTAACTTAATCTGACCTGCGCTCACGTGTGACTTCCGTCCCAAGTCACTCACCATGTAACGTCCCCAAAGTCTGGTAGATTCTTGTCGAGACACGCGGTTTGTTCCCGCGAGTTTGCAGAGTCCACTTGAAAGTAACGAGACTAACACCGGCTGTCAGATTGTTGAAAGAAATTCGCGAGCAAACTGCTTCGTTTCGGAGTAACGGCAACTCGTCGTTCGCGATGAGCGCGACCAGTCGGTCAGATTTACATTCTCGCAGTTTGCGCGATCGAAATTTTTCAACGAGTCATTACTTCCCCCGTATTATTCGCCATTATTAGCGAATGTAAATGCTCGCCCGACTGCTTATTAAGAACGGCCGTTTGTACCGAGGTAAGTAGCGGACACCGGTAAGCACGATGAAGAGCCTGGCTGAATCGGTATTACGAAGGCAGCCTGGATGATTGACAGAAGCGGTCATTGTCGGCCGCGAAATCACCGATTAAATAGATCTCCGGGATTAGATACCGTACGCGCTAGCCGAGCGTTTCTTCGTTGGGGCTCGCCTCGTGATCTCTTGCACGTTTCGCGAATCGTTCTAGATGGAACGATGGAAAAGCTCGTGAATCAGTTACGAGTTACCGGAATGGACCGGGATGCAAATTCTATCGGACGCAAATCCGAGAAAAGTGCATTACACGCGTAAAAAATCGCGTAAAAGTTTCATTCTACGAGAGTGAGAGACGGGTGACAAACAAAAATGAACATGAAAGCGGACAGGACATCCTTTCACGCTGCACAAGGATGGATTTCATATGTAAGGTAATGCGACACCTTCGAACGACGTGGGCGATCGTGACTGATCGTAGAGGAAGCGCAAGCGCAATTTAACAATTTTCTCGAACACGTAGAAAAACTCGTTGGAGTCTGGACACGTATGGTCGACACAAAAATATTATCGATCGTACATGCGGACAGTGCGGGTGTGCGGAACGTGTACGTGTGGCGAACGAGCGTCAGGCCTATCTCCTACGCTTTCATCTTTAACTGGTCATTAAATGAGATAATGGAAAAAGGACGCGTATAAAAAAAAGAAAGAAGAGGAACGCTCGATAATGATTACGCGTGATTACGCAAAACGCAATGTCGGTGACGGCATTTGTTATTTCCGTTATTGCAACGCGGGATAACGTCGATGTCAAGGTAAACCGGATCGAACATGTAATGCGTCGTGGAGTCTCTTTCCTCCAGATTGTCAATTCGCGATTTGATATGGAAGGAAAATGTCGAAAATGCCTTTGAAAATATCTAAACGCGTGCCTAAAAAACCTTACAAGAAGTGTGTCGACCGGTCTCGCAATGAATACGCAACATGTGGTTAAAAACAGACGAGATAAACAGAAAAAGAGAAAGAGACGAAGAGAGAGAGAGAGAGAGAGAGTACAAATGATCGATTAACACGTTGAGTGTTGAAGACATAAGCTTGCAGTTCACGAAGTTGTATCGCTGCATTGTATAGGCGAGATATAGAACGCTCCGATCTTCAATATCATATTCATTAATAGCAAAGAGAACGTCTAACGGAATAAAATGATTTATAAAACTGTTCTGCGCACGTTCTCATAATAATAAATCGCGATTGAAATCAATTAACGCAGACTGTCACTCAACGTGTTACAACGTGATGGTTCTCCGCTCTGGAAAAGCTTGAAGGAGCTTCCAAGCCCGCGATTTACGAGACTACTACGTATAAAATTACGTAACGACATTTACTTAAAAAAAAAAGAACAAAAAACAGAGAGCCGGCAAAAGAAAATTACGAAAAGCGTGTCTGCCTTGATCGGTCGATCTTGATACGATCGCAGGTGTGGCATACCTTCTGTTTAGGAGATTCTGGAACAGGGGCGATTCTGTCGTCGGAGCTCTCGGTCGTTCTGTTCGTCGCCAAGCGACTGGGCGAGGATGCTGCAACAAAAGTTTTATACTTTATCACTTTTTAAAATATATTTTTAAATTTAAAAAACTTTATTTTTTAATTTATCTATTCATCTAACTTTTTGTTATATTATTAAAATGAGTTTTTATCAAGAGAAACTAGATAAAGTTACGAGGCAAATTTTATCAGACAAATACATTCTTCTGTCTTGATAAAGAATTTTAAGCGAATTGTAAGTGTTTTGATGAAATGTTAACGTGGTTTATGGAACGGCCCTGTAAAACTTTCCTTCATAGCGTGAATATTTATGTCCGGAGAGCTAGAAGTACCGCTATTGTTGCCAGCCGGTATAAGTCCAAGCGGAATGGAAGCGGAAATATGCTTTTGTTTGAACAAGGATATTGACTTTTTTGCAAGGCGGTAGGAAGAAAAGTCCGACTCAGCGCGTTCGCATAAAATCGCTGATATTTATACCCGCGTTTGATCAACTCACGTGACGTAAATTTACATGACTTTCCGCGTTTATCCGTGACCGTTTCTTCATACGCAATGGACACACGAGGAATCATAATAATTCTGTTGCGTAATGGTTCGAGAACTTTATACTTTTATGAGCTTCTTTTCTTTCTTTCCTTAATTTGCAGCATTACGTTTAATTATTTTAATTATTGTTAATTATTTTATTCTCTGAATTTCGCAATTTCACAAAAAAGACGTAATTCGAATCGAGAATGCCTACCATGGCGAACAATAAACGGTATACTTCTACCTTCCATTTACTCGTCTGGCTAATGTAAGACGAGTATCCAACACTATCGTTCGCGTTCGTCGAGAGGACAGAAGCGTCGATTTTATCTCCGAGTGCAAGCGCGGTCTAATGTAGCTATAAAGCAGACAGGACGTTGACTACCAAGCTATGTGGCAATTTCCTCGTTGCAAGTAATGATTTCAGAAACGGGATAGGTCCTCGCGATCGCGTTAATTTGCAGCTGAATAGGCATTTACGGCGCAACGGCGTCGGCGAAAGGCTCTATCCTCGATCGAGATTAACCGACGTCCAAAGGTTAACGGGACGGCTAATCCACCGGAAATCTGTAAGATTGTGAGCCAAGGGAGGGTGGACTTTTAATAAATTATAACTCCGTGCTGTGGATTTAGCAACGCACGGAGGCTTCAATACTCGAGTGATATTCCAGTAAATGACGCACTTCCCCTTTCGTAACTGCGGGCATGATTGCAGAAGATCAAGAGAGGCCGAGGGAGGAGGACAGTAGAGAAAAGATTAGACATCACGATGAGAGAGGTACGTTATAAAATCACCGCATTGCGTAACGAAACACGTACGTGCGCTTGAACAAAGCGAACAAACCGCTCAACTTGCCCGGCTGTTTCGCTTCTGCTGCGCGCTGTAAAGAGCGACGAAAGTTCGCGACGGCGACAACGGCGACGATAATAACGTTTGTTCAACAAGTGGTTGCAAACGATAATGCAAACGATCGATGCTGCTGGCAGTAGCTATTTTCCGATCGAGATGAGAACGAGCGAAACGGCCGCGGAAAAAGAATGCAAATCTTTTGCGGCGACTCAACAAGTGGCTACTCAATTTTCAAAGTCATTCTCACGATCGAGCAGGTGATAATTGCACTCCTGACATCCGGACCTTACTGCGACTGGCAAGAAACTGACAAGAAACTGAATATCCGCTTGCCGAGGAGCCTCTTTGTTTTTTTGCGCGATGCTGTAGCGTTATCACGGTTCAAGTTGTAAAACTCGGAAACCGGTACATTTGCCACTATTATAATATATATATGAGTCTTTCGGGAGCCAAACTGATCAATTCTATTTTTTGTGAATTTCAGATTCCAAGTTTCTGCGGTATCGATTCTATTTTGGTCCCATCTTTCCAAAATAGCAAGAAACGTGGCTCCAATCTGGGAATAATTTCAACAATATTTAACAATAAGTTTTACAAATTTCTTAATTATGGCCAGAGTGTAAATGTGGATTTTCGAATAAAATTGAAAAATTTTACAAAAAGTTGATTAACTTTCAAGATCCAAACGAAATGAAGAAATTAAGAGCGTATTACCGTTCAATACTTAATTGCCTAGAGAAAAATGGTCTTAAAATTCACCCGGGCATTCTGGGCTGAGATACAGGAGTGATTTTTAGGACAATCTGTACTTCACGTCCCGAGATTGAATGCGACGCTATCGAAGCAGATGTCGACCTTGCGAGCGGCTGTATGCCGCGACTTCCGCGAGGAACGTCACGCGTGCGCGATATTAATCAAAGGGACAATTGCGAGAGATACGTCGGTCCGCAACGGGGAGAAAGCTAGAAACCAATCGCTGACACGCGCCCGATCGGCGCAATCTATTTGGCCTATTTAGTAACGGGCCGTGATCGCGTCGAGCGTGTGCGAGACGTTAACGCGCTGCGACGTTTCGAAACGTCACGCCTGTCGATCGGACTCGCCTGATTTCTACCTGAAAGCGAACGTGATGCGTGTACCGATAAGCCGTTTTTTTCGCAGCTCAGGCGTTCCGATTCTCCAAATAGAAACGCCGACTTTACGCGCACCGCGCGAATCGTAACGCTCATTTAACCAGAAAATCATATTCCTCTGATCGCGCATGTAAATGCGAGTTTACACAGTTCTGCTCTTGACCGTCATCTCGATTAGAATCACATGGTACCACGATTTCCCTTAGTGACAGAAAACTGAGTTATGCGAATCGCGTAAATTACTGCTCAAGAATTGAAGCGATGGATAAAAGACATCTTTAATCGCGTTTATAGAATTTACATGTCTATTTAATATTAATTAAAATTAATAATACATCTACGGAGAATCGCTCCTTTGTCAATCCCTTTTTTAATATAAAAATATAATTTCTAACGTAATAAAAAGTACTTTCATATTTCATGTAATTCATTATTGACCGATAAAATACCGCGATTGACTATCGATGGAAAGAATCACGCTATTTTCTTTGGAAAAATAAATCGTAAGAGGCCCGTCATATATTTTTCGTCGAGACTGTATCCGATAGAGCTGTCCAAGGAAGAACGATGAAAAGAGCGGCCAGTCGATAGCCAGATCGGAAACAAAAACTGGCAGCAGAATTGTTGCGCATTTCCGAGACTATTCGCGATGGACTTATTTAGGTCAATCCAACTATCTTTTGAAAAAAAAAAAGGAAAAAGAGGCTGCCAAATGCAACCGTCGATGCCCACCGATGTAACAGCAACACGTTTTTCAGCTCAAGTTTTTCCAGTTCCGGAAATACAACGTAGTAACGGCGAGCGAACAAAGGATGAATTTAATTAAATCTTTCAATGCCTCAAGCATCAAAGCAGATGTTCAATCTTCGCATTAAAATATATGTATATGCACGAGTTTTAATCTTTTTGTTTAAAGATTCAATAATGTCATGTGAGCCACAAAAGGCTGGGAATATACACACTTCAATCTTAAATAATTTTTCTGGATCGCGAGACAAATAAAAAAAATAAAACTCGGTGTACACCCGATATCTTTGTATTATTGGACTCACCTCCAAAAGTTTGGTAAAATTGCGAGAGATAAGTGAGAATCGACAATCGATCGGGCACTGTGCAGGAAGCCATATCCTCTGCGTCGAGAAGGGCGGGAATCCCGAGGTGTTGTTCAGCCGTTCTGAAAGCCAGCTCGTTGTTTCGATACACATCATCCTTGTTCAGGCTGTTGAAGTCACTGTGAACACGAATAAAGCATAAGAATAAGAACAAGAAGCGGAGTAAAGTGATCTAAAACTAAAACCGGCGTTCCATCCTTTTTATCTTTTCCTTTAAGCATTATTGTTATTAATCTTTTACTAATCTGTTCATTAAAGCGGTATAAAATTCTCAGTTGGCCTCGCCAATTTATTCGCCTCACAAAAACCGTTCGATAGAACATCGGACGCGTAAGAAAGATCCGTTGAATTAATCAGATTGTCTTCGTGGGTGTGCATGGTGCAAGAATCGCTTTTTTCATTAAAGCGAATATAAATAACTGACACACACTGTAACCGCTGAATATCTTGTAAACGACGTAATTGAATATGCTTGGTTCTTTTATTAGAGGTACATTCAACGGTCGCGAGCTCGTCGCAATTATATCTTCCTTAATAAAGTGAAGATTAGCAACGGATGTGACGCTGAATGCTGAACAGATAGGGAGACATTAAAGTAAAAATATTCTGTAAAAACGCGAGCACCTCCCTTGACACACCGTACATCAGGCTAGATACTCTTTTGGACAGTATTCTCTATCCGTGCGGACTTTTTCGAGACTGTCTATATCTTGGTGCTACGAGTGCTCCACTTTTAAGTAAATCGATATGCATAAGCCGCATATCGCGGTACATATTGCACAGCGGTTGAAGTAATACTTGAGATTCTAGGTCGAAGGATGAGCACCTGCTCGATGCTCGACTTTGGCTGTTCGATTGATTGTACGATAATAACTCGGAGAGACGTCGAATTTTCGTAATTTACACGGGACGTCTGATTGACGCCAGATCACTCAACCGTTACAAATTACGCGCATATTGCGCATACGTGTAAATTCTGATACTCTGAAATCATAATCGACACGAAACACTGCCTCAGAATCAACTTGGTAAAATATCTTTTAAGATACAAGAGCAGATTTTATCGTGTCCATGGGGTACTGTTAATACAACAATACACATGAGATATAGAAAGTATTGCCCTTTTGTCGATTTCTTTTCCAATTTAATTCTGATAAAAAGATGTGCTTTCTAACGTTCTCGACTCGCGATAAATTTCGGATTTGATAGACGGCGGGGGGAGGGGGGGACTGCGGCTGCGATGAGTCAGCTCCAGCAGTGCCACACCCAGCCCTTTTATTTTCGTCTCCCTCATCTTCATCTCCTATCGCAAAAAAGATACGCGAATTTTCTTGTCTTTCGGCTTCTTGGTGATATTTCATCCGCGCGCTTGTCACAACACTCGCTGCTGTACCTCGCACGAACGCGGAAACTCGACGAAATTACGGCGAGAACGAGAGATCCGCTCTTACAGAGCGAGATCTGACATCATGATGCATGCACGTTACGCGAACCGCTATAATGATATGGTTAAACTGATGATATTTGATAAAAATGCCGCCAATAGTCTCACATTAGGCCTGATCGTTTTGCCGAGCGTTTAACGCACACATCTACAGAATTGACGCAACCCCGCGAATTTCACCAAAGGCACAAAAGTCTGTTCTCCGCCGCGTGATTTTCTTCGATCGGTTCGACAGTACACCTGTCGGTTTCACTTTCACTCGTGCCTCTCGTCGGAGATCTTCAAGATACCCTTGCACGATCCTCTTCCGGGATATTCTTCGGTTGCTCGTTGTTTCTTCAATCCCTCGATGATAAAAGTCAATAGCGTGATCGATCTCTTTAATTTTTAAGCGCTTTGTGTGCATCCGCTTAAGCAATCAGTATCAAGATACATTATGAACACTGTGACACTTTGTTGCTTTGTCGAGAGCCAAGATATAACTCGACTGAAGTTCTCACTTCGAGCTTCGATAGGATAAGGGGTGAAACGAAGGGTATATTCCATTTCAGCTACTCGGCAATAGAAGGCAATAAAGGAAAACTTCTCGCCGTTTTACTACCTCCGCTGTTACGTCCGAGTAGATTTTGTCGGACTGGTCGAGACAAGAAGAGGAGGAGAAATGAAGGATACCCTCTCGCAACGATCCCCATCCGCGATAAAAAGCGAATTCTCCTGATCGTGAGACCTTGAGTATCGGGGCACCGTCCCTCTTGCGAGAGGAATTTTTATACTCTGCTCCGGCAGACACAAGCGGATACCTTCTCGAGAAACGCTTTGCCCTCCCCAAAAATTCATTCTTAACAACCTAAATGTATACCCCCTCGTGCGGGTGACTGTAATGAACCATTCATCTCCGGCGTCGTGAAACATGACGAACGCTCGTTGAAAAATTAACCGCGCGATTCGCGCAAGCTATATCCGTACCAGAGATCCCGCGGGACATGTGCATTTACATGAGGTCAAACGTATTTCACGCGCGTTATTTATTCGCCCGGGTTTGATTTATTCACGCGCGTCAACGTACGGAGCAATCGTAATAATTATCAGATGTTTTCGACTATCTCGGGATATTTATCTGGACGCCCGCCAAGAAAACTCGGCGTATCGTTAGTCTTCATGAATAATTGAACACAAATAAATCTTCCGATGCCCGCGATGTTGCTCGTCTTTTTGCGGTGGTCTATCGATTATCTGTCGAAAGAATAATACGTGAGAAAAAGAAAATGAGCGCAACGCCTGTTGACTCGAATCTTAAATTTTAATTTTAAGGTTGATTCTCGTACTTGAAATCGTGGCACGTGTCAATTTTATTATTCAATGATAAAAGGAAACCGATCTTCGACCTAAAGCTTGCTGGTTAAAGCTGACTAAAAAAGCGGCTTACGTTGTAGACAAGTCGAATCGCAATATGTGCTATCAAATCGGCTAAGGTGCATAATTATTGATACCATAATCTGAAGAAAATAGCTCGAAAGCTAAATAGAGAAGTAGAATATCCTAACGGAAGATCGAGCGAGGATAAACCAGCTGGCTTCACGTTGCATAACGTGATTCCCGGTTGTATCCCGTTATCATCGACAAAACATCCTTCAGCGTGATGGGTGCAGGCTGCTGTTGCCTTATCGATCGTCAATTCACTGAACTTCTATTTTTAGAAGGACCTTCCTTCGTCGCCGAGCGACGGCGACGCGAAATCCTGGGATTATTACTATGAGGGGGACGATCCGACGGAGATGCGTCGGATTCTGGATTTTTGCATCGGGGGATCCTTCGAGTTCCAGATATTTCAATAATGCCACGTGCGCGAGTGCCAGCGCATTTAAATGCCAAATTTCTTAAATATCTCTGGATTCTTGAATCTTTCGACTCTTTTATTGAGCCTTATGATAGCGCCGAGTGTACGAAACTGACGAGTTGTATGACGAGTTACATTGCCGAGAATTGGCGAGCTGCGCGAATTAAGATAAAAAGCAACCAAGCCGGACACCAAGCTCTTTGTTACTTAATTTACGAGACAATCGGCTTAACAAGGCTTATTTCGAGTCATGTCATAAGAATAAAAGACTACGTGACAAACTAAATCACTTTCAAAATATATATATTAGGAAAAGAATTTTTTTACTTTTGAAACGATATTTTGTGTAGTAAAATAATTATAGCTCTAGTAAAACTTACTTTTATAATAAATACTTTTATAATAATATTAATAGGAAATATATAATAATAAATATAATAAGTATACTATAGTATTAATATACTATTGTATTTCGAAATAATTCTCTTATGATATATATATAATTCTGTTAACTATAAGCCTTCTGTAAAACAACTATGGAAATATTGTTGGCGTCGAAAATTACTAAATAAATTGCAGTAACTAGAATCATCTTTTTCTCCTAGTATACATGATCGACCGTTGCAATCATTCTTTCTCTTCAAAGTATTAACTCTTGCAAAGTATTTATTCCAATTATATTATACAAGACATTTCACGGCATTTTCACCCGATAGAAGGCGAGAAAACGATCTCGTATCTGGATCAGCGTAATGTCCTTCCAGGATTGACAGGATCCGCTTTACGATAGCGATTACGTTATTAGCTATAAACTTACATAAGGTCTGGCCGAAAGTGATGAATCATGGCGCAGAAGGCGAGCCCGTCTCTCCAGGAGGTGGTCATGTTTTGCACGTTTACACCTGAATAACCGTCAGTTATACGACGGCACCAAAGCTCCAACGCCTTCGTACCGCGTCTCTCGCCCATCGCGCTTACGGCTTCCTCTATCCCCTTTCGTGTTTTACGGGACTTGCACTAATGACCGCGGGTACCTTCCTCTTACTGTTGTCCACTGCCTCTGTGTCGTTAGTATTTTCCGATGATACTGATATGGCTTCTGAAAAGAGGAAAAAATTCTTGCTTAAAGTTTTAGCTGATATTATTCATGTATTAAAACAATGGAATAAGTGAAAAATGCTTAGGTATGTCATATAAAATCGGTCTTCCCTTTACTAACATTTATTATTAATAAATAAATCTTAATCCATTTTTTTATTATTTATTCTAATAGGTAATTTCTATCAATCTTTATTGGTAAATCCGCTACGTGTAAAATTGAGGCGTTTACCAAAGGATTTCTCATGACCGTCACGTGACGTTGAGAGATGATGAGGGAAATGAAAAGCGCGGCGTCGAACATGATCGATTCGTAATGCGGCCGAGATGCGGCCTGCGGGACGCTCTCGAAAAACCGCGAATAGGAAAAAGGCGCGAGAGCTGCAAATTGCGAGCGTCGTTCATTGACTGTTGGATACAACGTTGGAGCAACGTGATGTTTTGCGCAACGTGAAAGCGGGAGTCTGCGCTGGCGATGAACGCGTCAAACCGCGCGCCGCGCGCGCCGGGTCGAGCGTGAGGCCGCGCGCGGCCCGATAAGTCTGCACGCGTGTACGCGCTGCATTTATCAGCTTCTCCTAGCGTATCGTTATTATTCTACGCGCTGCTTCCCCTTGGCGTTGAAGAATCCGTCAACCGCGTCAATTTAAGAGGCGGCAATAAAAGATAAAAGAAAAGTGTCACGCGGGCGGATAATAGGTATCGCAACGGTTACGATATTCCGCTAAATATTCAGCACGGCGTTTTATGTAATAGAAAAGCCGAGCGCGGTATGAAATATTTATTTGCGCCGGTGTTCGCGACGATGCAACACCGCAACACGTTCTTTGCTTTTCGAATCGATCAATTTATCGATTATCGTGTCGTGTACCGGAGAACAGCCAAATAAAGAAGCAGATAAGAAGCATGCGCGGCATGCCGAGTTAAAGGGAAATTCTCACGCTATTTCCACCGTTCCCGTGAACCTCGCTGATACCGCAAAGACACGTCCAAGTACAGAGAAGCGTATGCGTTTTAAGAAATTCATCCGTGATCGCATCTCGTGAAGCGGCGTTTCGCGGAAAGACGCGGAGATTCGTCGAAGCGATCTGTTTTTGTACCTACCGACGTATAATCACGAAAGTGGACCGTCGACATCGAGTCCAAACGAGATTCACGACTGCTTTGAAACGCAATGAAGCCTGTAGCGTTTCGCATTACACGTGATATCACAAGCGCAGACCAAAAAAAAAAGAGGAAAAGGAGAAAAAAGAAGAACAGAAAACTGGAGCGGATAAGTAGTTAACGGGAAAGTGCTACGGTTGTTCCCGCGTTTAGTCTAGTCCGACTGGTTTCTATCAAGTACGAGTTCCCCGTGTTGTCCGCAACGTTTGTCAAACTGTCCCACGGGCAGGTCTCGCCACGCAAAATGCGGCTCGCGGTTTTCCGCCGTGGATCACAGCGAGACGCTCGCGCCTCACGAATTCTATTATATCGCTTGTCGTCGCGTTTACGGAGCTCGTAACCGTTTCATCGCTTATAAGCTCGACTCAGCTCCCTCAGCAATGCGCGTTGCAATGAATCTCCGGCGCTTTTGTCTACTTTTTCTTGGCTGAATCGCGCGACACACTTGTCCCCGTTGACTTTCACCGGCGAACAAAAATTGTCATCGTATTTTGCAGCCAGTAAAAGTCATTCAAGTTTTGCCGTGGGTTTTCCACCCGCAGAGAGGAAAGAGATCGCGACGGACGCGTGTGACGAGGTTTTTTGTGCCAAATTGATTACGAGGCGAAACAAGAAAGTTCGAAAACTCCGTCGCGCTCTGATCCACCCTCACGAATACATCGTACATACATCCTTCTCCTTCCCTGCCCCTTAAAGTCCTTAAGTTCTCCGCAACGGTGTTCCAGCGTTGCGCACTGTGATTAATGGTCCTGCCGAGAGCGCGCCGTGAGTGAAACGTAAGTGCGCAGAAATAAGTAAAAGTTACATGCGGCAAAGTGGTCGGCCTTGTTCACCGTTTGCCAACAGCCGCGAGGCTGTAAAGGCCGCTTTACAGGTGAGACGCCGCGAGACAGAAGGGACTGATGTTCCGTTGCGAAGTGACGGGCACGCAGAATGACACGGGTGCATAAACGAACAACATTGTCCCCGGCGACCGGTTTCTCCCCCTCCCCCGAGACTAAGCTTGCTTTTCGAGAAACGGTAAAAACTCGTAGCACGGAAATGGGGAAGCACGATAGCGGTGCGAGTCGTTTAGCGAACGAGTAACAATTAATATCTCCCATCAGCGATGTCGTAAGTTTAGATTAGCAGCGCCGTGTTTGTCGAGTCGCGCATTACCGTTGGATCACCGCACATTCTCGTCTCGCCGACGGGTTTATTTACGGTAACGCCGGAATCGTTAAAGTGAAAACCCGACGCGGCCGCGCAATATTTATGAGCCATTCTAAGAAAATAAGGTGAGAATTGGCGGAAACAATCGCCCGAGTGAAAGTAAAAAGTAGAGATAAGAGCGAGAATTGTTAGACGCACGCGTTCGGGATATCGCGCCGAGGCCGATTGTTCGCGCCTCTCCCCGGCGAGAAAACTCTCGATTATTAGGCGCGGGCCGTTATTTTTACGCGAGCCTGAACGCATCGCGCCGTGATTTTGCAGACCTCGCGTTCTAGCTCGCGCTTACGCGCGGCTCCACGGATGGAAGGAGAATATCAAATGTGCATTCTGGGATGCACGCGGGACTCGGGACACAAAGACGTGACTCTCTCGATGTCGAAGAAGAGCTCGTCGCAGCGGAGGAGCCTTTCGAAAGACATCGACCGTCCAGCGCACGGCAAAAGTGAAGGTGCATCTATGCGATCCCGCGTGCAGGCCACGTATCACGAGCGAAGGGAAGGAGGGATCGAGGGGCGAGGGGAGGAGGAAGGGGAGAGAAAGAGAGAGGGATAGAAACGCCTCATGAAAGATTCATATTGTCAAACAGGACAGCCGACGGCGTAGTAAGACACCTGCGGTAAACCGCCGGCAACGAGAAGTTTCACGGGAGATTAGGACGTCCTCGATATTTTTACAGTTAGTCGCGCCGCGTCCTGGAATCGAAAGCACCACGGGTCATTTCCGAGCGAGATATACCACTCCTCCCCGCCGCGCGTCGCGATTTTGCACGCCTAGTTTTACACGCCTCGATCGGCGCGATAGAGACCGGGGCCGATCGGGTGACACGGATTTAAAAGACAGCTCCGACACGCTCGCGGGGAGGAAACGCGAGCGGCTTGACTTTCACGCGCGGGTAGCGGGAGGATTCTCGCGACGAATTAATCGCCGCTTCTTAATTCGCTCTACTTCTCGGACGCTTCCCAACGTTGTCGTTGTCGCCGTGGTCGTCGTTGTCGTGGTCGTCGTGAGAACTTCTCGAGGAGCGAATCAGCGTTCCTCGAGCGTTTAACATTGCTCGATGTTGTCCGCCGGCCAGGCGGCGAAACAAAGACGGAGAACGGGAAAGCATGGAAAGCTTTCATTTCAACAGTCGCTCGCCCGCAATCTCGAGTGACACTTCTCCCGCGGTTCAGGTGACTCTTGCGGAAACTCTTGCCGTTGGCTCTTACAAAAGAGAATGTCGAATATCCGTGCTACAATGTTGGACATTTTTTTCCTTTCTATTTTTTCTTTCTAAAGGTATAATGGGTTTCTTTCAAGTCGGATTGACTGCTCGCCATTGTTTAATTATTATTATTTAATTCTTACGTAACTCTGATTCGACCGAGTTTTGGATCTGTAGTATCATTTTTTTATTTTTAGCTTCCTTCAAACTCGACATCACGAATCTTTCTGCAGCATGCAGGAGCATTCTACGCGTTCCTCGATCTGCTGCTGCTAGCTGATACGCTCGCGTGCCCGTTTCTAGCAATTAAGGATTGCACTTTAACGAACGCGCGCGCAATCGCGCCGATCGCAAAAAGCGGCTGACGCTCCCGCTTGAAAATGCAGTTGGACGAATAGGAGCTACTCGCAGGTAAGAACCGCGCGCAACCTGCGAAATTTATTACCGCGTTGCGGACCGGACTAAACAACAGCATCGATCACATATCGTCTAGCGTTGTAAGGACGCGTAACGAAACACGCGTCTCGTTATCGCGCAGAGCACAGACGAGATGTATCTCGATCTGCAGCTCGCGCTCGTTTTATTCGCGCAGACTGCGCGTCGGTTCTGCGATCGCGGCACGCTTCACTCCGAAGTCGATCGTCTCATGCAGAGTGATTCGCGAAAAAGTACGGGAAAACCGACACCGTGCAAGCTTTAACGAGCAGCCAAGGTCGCCGCGCGGGTAAAAACCGCACGGCTAAAGCGCCCGCATAAAGCTGGATAACGCGCGATCGTTAGATTTAACTTTGTCGATTCCTCATATGCGATTCGCCATTTAGCCGAGCACTTTTTTGACGAAATTCAAAGTGCGAGAATCGTTACGAATCAATTCATTCGAATTATGAATGATATACTGCGAATCGCGAATAGCGCGGAAGGTTTACACTGATTACAATAACGATTAACGATTTTTCCCAAAATCTCTACGAATCACGAATCGCGTATAATCCAGCGCTAGCTTAAAGCGAGCGGCGAGCGTGCTTCCATGAAAACGTAACGCGCCTATACCTTCCCCGTTCTTCTCGCGAGCGGAAATCAGACGCGAGGAATTTCCTCGCGGAACAACCGCGCGACCCCGCGAGGCGCATCCCATGGTAGACTCCGCTCGCCGAAAAGGGCGAAGAGGTCCCGGGGGCCAAAATGATTGTGAGAGGCAATCGGCCAGCACATCGGTGGGAACGATCCTTCCTTCCAGGAAGGTAATTTCAAGTTGGCGGGTAGGTGGTCACGCGATTGCGTCTTACATGCGGACGAGCCGCGAACGGCGGAGCGGGCTCAAAGGCGAACCCGATCCTTCGCATCGGGCCCGAGTTAAAGACTACCTGTCCGAAAGCAAGTCTGTCGGGAACCTCGGATCGCCCTCTCTCCTCTTCCTCCAAGTACTCGCCCTCGAAAGGTTCACGGCTACGGATCGGGATCGAAAAAGACGACGGTGTTGCCTCGAATCGCTCTTGTCCATAAGAGACGGTTTATCAAACGACTACTTTTAGAAATGGTGACTCACGTGTTGGGTCCCTGTCCGGACCTGTCCGCCACCGGTCCGCGTGCGCGAATCGCAGGGAGCCGGTGAATCGCGCGTGCTTTATCTGTGGTTTCCGCCGAGCCGGAGATTCCCCCGTCTCGTTTTGCTCGTGCGAACGGGCCTTGAGCGGGTTTTCAGCAGGCGTGACTCATCTTCGATGCGCGGTTTCGATATGCGACGAGAGATCAGCCGGAATTGCGCCCGGCCGGCCGGTCTTTTCGACAGGTTGATGAAAGAATCTGTCCCGAGCGCGGGCGTTTCAGCCAGCAGATGAGTGTCATCTCGCTGGTTTGTTTGTCGCGAGACGGGGACGGTGACCTCGTTTGCTCAATGCCCGTAATCTCTAGCCGGGGACGAGTCTCCGCGACATAGAGCACGTATGAATACGTGTTCGTATGAATATGCATGTCGCGATATGAAGCTGATACAGCGTCACGTGGAAGTGCGCTATCTCTGCTCGGTAAGATTTATTGCTCCGGAAAAGTGATCACGCGTAGTACCTGCTAATGGATTTATTAGCGAAATTCTGCCAGGAATAACTTAATGACGAGCCAGTCAGAGACAAGTCACAGTGAATCTCTCTCGGAAGTCAAACTGATCGATTCTGCTTCCCGGTACCATAAATTTCTGAATTTCGAGCCAAAGCACGCGATTAATGCTAGAATCGCGAAACTGTTTTGCAGAAAGTGAAATGCAGTCAGTCGGTTTGGCTTCTGAGAAGCTCGTTTGAGAAATCCATTCTTAGGAAGAGAGAGATCGCCGCACTGAAGGAGCGGGAAGCAGCAACGCGCTAACAAATAAGGAGAAACGATGCGAACCTCGAAAGGGAAACGAGAGCCCCAACTACGCCTATAGAAAAACCGGTATATTAGTGGTCCCGAACGCGAAGCAAAGTCTCGCGAGAGCGGGGTGCGCCAGCATCCGATGCTGGCACGTCACGAATACAGAAGAGCCGAACAATATTCGGCGGTGCGCCTATCCATCTCTCCGTTCCTCTCTTCCCCCCCCCCTCTCTCTCTCTCTCTCTCTCTCTCTCTCTCTCTTTCTCTGTCTTGCGTGCACTTATACACACGCGCACACAAGCGTGAAGGATACCGTGGGAACGGGCCCCGGTATAACAGGTAGTAGGATAGTCTGTTCTATCGTGTTCCCCACGCTGTCCGAGTGCATCCATGCGTTATGCGATGATGCGTGCGTGCAATATCGATTTTTGCTGAATTTTATAAACCTTCTCCGGCCTCTCGACAAGTTTGTTAATTATCCGCAGAGTCCTGAACACGCAGAGCTCAACACGCAAACGCGTGGGTAGGTGTAAAAGCGACGATGACGCTCCGAGACGTAACAATAATACGTCGAAAACATATATGAAAGTATAAAATGTACATTTAGGCGAAGATAAGATACATTTAAGCTAAGATGTTAAACAAAGCGTCAAGTTGCGACGACGCAATCACAAGGTGCAAAATGCATGTTTTATTATTCTGTAACTACTTCTTTACTTCGTAATTATATTTGTCACATACAAGTGATAAATGGAAGCCCGCTTCGAACCTGCTGATACGCACGAATGTAACGCGCCCATCGTCCTGTGTGTTTCCCCTCACGCGCGGTAGAACGAAAGTTACGCGTCCGCGAGGAGATCCGTTACCTTACGTCACTGTGAGACCCGCTCGCTCCTTTCTTCCGTTCCCGCAGTGTCGGTCTGTGCGATGTCCACGTCCACGACCGCCGCCGTTATGCCATTAGGCTCGATCCGCAATGTTCCTACCAACTGAACGTAAAACTGACAGTCGCGACCGCATGCACGGTTGCTCCGACGTGGCTGAGCGCGCGCGCGCGCGCGTTCGCGATCTCGTATCACGATGCACCACAAACCGCACTCGGGCGACGTTCCTAACCTCAACCTCAACCAAACCCCACTTCGCGACACGTCCGCCGCTGTGACACCGGACGGGGCAACCCGGTTTTCCCTCGCTCGTGCGTGATTATCGCGCTTTGGAGGTGCGGTCGCGCTTTAGGGGTGCGATCGCGTTCGGCGGCTTTGTGACGCGCGCGAGAACGAAACAAAATCCACGTATAGCTCGTACGCGTTACAACTTACGTTCACGGCGCGCGCGCGGTGCTGCGACTGAGACGCCGCGTGTGGCGTGCGCGGTTTTACGCGACCGAACGGCGCTGACGTCTTCCTTGTCGCACTAGCGGCACCGACGCGCACCACGCGACTCGCTCTCACGCGGATGCCCTGCCCACGAGCTGGCGAGACAGCGAGACCCTGGTTTCTCGATGCTTGACCGGTAGCGGTCAGTGTCATTAAGAGTATGTAGCAGTACTATCGCGATACAGACTGATTGTGAGTAAAGTCTGACATCTGACGTGAAACGATAAACAAATATTCTGTTAGTCGTTTGATGTTGTCTAATTCCATTTGCGTTAGCGGGATACGCAATCATCTTGCAGATGTTTGAGTATTCAAGTACCTGCGAACACTAAAAAAATAGGCGTGTTCGACGTTGTGTGTTTGCGCGTTACTTCTCCAACCGTCGAACATGCCTAATTTTGGCGGAAATTATATGCAACAGGAACACGCAAAAACCATACGCATACATGCATTGAAACAACACACTTAGCGTTCTAATTTACACACGACGAAACACACGGTGTAAAAAGTGTTTGCAGAATAACACGCTTAAAATGTGTAAAAATAACACACTTGGATTTGGACAGTGTATGCGGCTGTATGCAAACGCCATATGGTGCTTTATAAACGTTGATGGTACTTGAAAGTCGCAATAATATTTAGATGAAAATTTCAATTTAAATGTAAAACGGTCATTAGCGAAGAATAAAACGAAAAGAGCATTAAAAATTCATTTGTACGTTTAATACTTTTGGATAAAAGCACGAGTGCAGAATGATTGCATTTAATTCACAGAATTCCTTTTTTAATGGAAAGCTCCGTCGTGCGAAACGCGGAGATCCGCGATTCGGAACGAGATTTATTTAAATATCACTTTCATCGATAGCTCGTAACAAATGTAGCAAGTCAAGTAAACTGGAATAAATACATCTAATCAAAATCCCGGGATCTTGAGCATTCGAATCACGTCGCGTGATACTCGTTATCGCGCTATGCCAAGCATAAAAGAGCGCTCGTAAATCCGTTAGGTGACAGGTAATAAGATTCCGGATTATCGATCGCGAGTGCCGGTCAATCATAAATTCGTTGCGTTTCTTCGCTCGGGATAATTCACGATCGACCGGCTGCTGTTTGTTAAGCGCACTAATGCGCCTTGGAAATTGACATGGAAAAAAGGTAGTCGCGGAATTAGCAGCATCGACCTCCTTCTGCCATAACAGCGACACCGTGACCTCGCGAAGCAATTTGGTGACACTCTTCGCAATCATGCACGTGTCGCGCGTGCCCTTCCCGTGTACGTGTGCACGACCGGATGCACCACGTATTCAGGCTCATAAATATACTTGGAAAAAGGAACACGCAATTCGCCGATTCTTTCAGCACGAAACTGCTGGAACCGTATATATGTTCGGTCAGCTAATCGCGTCATTCAGCCGAAGAGATATTCTTTTCAGATATATTCTTATCACGGAGAAATTGTTGACTATTGGAAGACACTAGATGGATGCAATGGTGCATCCGATACAAGTGTCGTGACCTCTGTCAATGCATCTGAGATTGCCGTGACGACTGACGAGTCGCAACCGCGAGAGACCTTCCGGCGAGAGGCGATCGATGAAAACGAGGCTCTATGCCGCTCTAATTCCCGCTGCCGAAATGGGAATTGTTCTCCTCTCGGAATACGAATCCAGCCTCTTATCTTGAGCCTCGGCAGCCTCGGCTCGCAGAAGTTAGGCAAGAAAGACCGTCTCTCGGCGGTCGGGTAGGATTTTTTACCCCCGACTGTTGCAACTTTTCTTTGCAGGTACAAGTTTTCGTTCGCCGCGGTCGCATGAAGCATGAAGAAACCGTGTCGATCGCGTTTCATCGCAAAGTGCAGAAATAAGAGTCACGTAACGCGCAAAGCCGCTGCGTGACCATGATTGGAGGCGAAGTTGGCGTTAATACGAGTAGCTGAACGTGAAATCGAAACGAGGTCAATTATAACTCCTCCGATAGGATAACAAGGTCAGCGTGGGAAACGTTATTAACCGGAAACCCGCGCGCAATTTATTGTAACCGCGAGTAACGTCTTTTAACGATAACGATAACGGATAACGCGTCACGACGGAGGAAATTGGACGCGGCGATCGAAACGTGGTCAAACGTGGCGGTTTCCACTAAAAGCGACTACGGCACTGCTCGTCAGAAAATGGCGTAGGCTGTGGCAAAGGGACGAGACTCGTATATTTCCAGGAGGACAGCCACCACTGGCGTGCTCTGGATTTCGATGTGCGCGCCGCGCCGCGCGTGCGATACCGATCCGCTTGTCGCGCGTGGGAGCCGACGCGACGAGCCGTCGACGAGGCGCATTCACAATAAGTCGCAATTGCCCGCGATATTCCGCCGGTAATTCCGCCCGTTTGTCGACGCTTATTATTAGGTCCGTGACCACTTAACCCCGCCGACAACTTGACGTTAATTACGTTCGTTTCGTTTCTCGCGCCATTGCCGGCGAATGCTCGGCTCGGCGTGGCTCGGCGGATTTAACTTCAAGGAAATTCGTACCCGTCGCAGCATTGAAGCTCAGCGTTAATGGAAGTGCAGCCTATCGCGGTTTGTCGTGGTCCAGCAAAAAAGGTCGAACAAACTCGATCCGCGTCTGAAACTTTTCAGATCTGGAACATCCTTTGTATAAGGATCAATCAATTGCACTTCCTCCGTCGTGCATTTCTTGCTTTTCCAACAAACATTTAATGTTCGTTGAAAATTAGTGCGATTTGCTGTCTATTTTATTCTGCAAGCCTTGAAACTATAAGGGCAGAAACACAGACTTTTGCATAACGCATAAGGAAATAAACCAATCAGAATCCTCCATTTTCATCCCAGAGAGAGAATTTATTTCCTTATGCATTATGCGTTATGCGTTATGCAAAAGTCTGTGTTTCTGCGTCCTAAGTATCTACGAATGCGCGTGAAATTCTTCAACCTCCGTCACGGTTCACTAATAATGGCTGATGACGGACATTTGAACTCTCACGTAGCCTCACGTCGTCGTTGTACTTCCATCGTCGATTGCACCAACTCCTCGTCATGTATATTTTATTTAGCGAATATTTATCTAACAAAATAAAATCTACGACAATTTACGACTTATTATGAATACATCGTCTTCTAGCGAAACAGTAAATTCCGACCTTACACTTTATTCGCAAATTGAAAGCTGCAACAATCGCGAAATTTGTACATTACAATTATCGAAGCGTATATTATAATTCCGAAATGTACGTGGAAATACTTTCTCCCACGCACATTTATTTCGATAAATCGCCCCCGATTGTCTTGCAATATTAAGTACCACTATAATTGTGCGTGAAATCTATCGACGTATAAGCAAAATATAATTGATTGTAAGGGCGCCAAAACTTGTAAACGTTACATTTCATGATTAAAGCACTCAAGTAGTCAGTTGTCAGCTACAACAGTTTATTCCGGATCCAAAGGGCACTACACTGATTGTGAGAAAAATTTCCAACCGATTAAATAGTGTTTCCGATTGTGAATTTTGTTTAAACGATTAAACCGATTAAACGATGAATATATCCGATTACCTTCATCGGATCCGCGATCATCTTCTTTGTCTTAATGCAATTTAATCGGATATATCCGTTTGTTACTACTTATATAATCGATTATAGATTATCCGATTAGATATTTTTCTCAATGTATGTGCAGCCATAATTAATTATCCCGCTTATTAAAACGAAACAAGCGATTTTCTCTCGCAGCATCGAAGCAAATAGTGAAATATTTCATCAAACCGACAATATGAAATATATGTTGCAATTTCGATATGCCGGAAATATCTGAATTACTTTAACGGATGAATTACATCCCAGCTACGAGAAAAGAAATAAAGATGCCAGTTTGGCAGATTTACCTTGGCGACGATCCTGCTTGACCCGAGCCGGACTATCCTGATGCTGCAAGCTTCAATTGACCTGGAAAAAAAATATTACAGTACGTTCTAGTTTCTTGATTCTTAGAAAAAATATTTTAGAGTGATCGCTTTCTCGCTGCGGCTAGAACAAGTAGAAAGGAATTGATGAGTTATACTCTTGATAAGCAATAAAGATGTTCTCTTTATCCTGTCGGCTTAGAGAAATTATATGGTTTAACTCGATCTCGCTCTGGTAGGATTCGAAAGTACATAAATATGTCAGCAGCGTTAAAAACGAATCAACGATAAGATTAATTAACCTGGTAGATAACACACGCGTTTACAGCTGAGTGAATTCATCCGGTTAAATCCGGTTCGCAGAGATTGATATATCGTTTCTTTAATTATTACTTCACATATAGGACATTCTCGCGACACAATCGTCCTTCTTTTGCTGAAAATTGTTTGTTTTCTTGCGATCAGACGTATTTAATGAAAGTTCGAAAGTTAACTGCTCGAACACTTTCTTCACGTTAACATTATATCTGCAAAATGTCCGAAAATGTCAAACATTATCACTAGAAACGCGAATAGCGTCAACAAGCGAATACCGACAATTAAATTTGCAGGTTGCAATGACATTTACGTGATTCGTTCGTATGCATGTGCGTTCGTACTTCGTGCGCCCACGCGTAGAAGAGGTCACACATTTTACGTTATACATTTGTCGGGCGACGAGTCGGTTGATTCTTGTTTTTTGCTATTCCCGCTAGTCTTCCGTGGGAGCACGAAAATTTAAAAAAGGTCAACCGCGAGCGCCGAGCACCAGATGTCCGTGAGATAATCCAATCTCACTTTGGAGAAAGGGATCACAACAATTAGGGTTCTCGTATCGATCGTTTCGTCTTAAGGCTCGCCAGTGTGCGATATAAACAACGGTAAGCGCGGGGAAAATACGCCGCGAAAACACCACGACGATCGACAACAAGCACGAAACCGGCTGAGAAACGAGACTCAGCCGTGAGTGCAATTTACGATGCCAAGGGAATAATTATTGCTGGCCGAGCGCGACCGAGGGCGGAAAAATTCAGGTTTTTCATTAGCGACCGGGTTTAATGGGAACTTTTTGGAGAGGAACGCGAGGAGGTTCCGCCTCGCTGGGGCGACTTTCCAGGCGCGGGAAGGCCTTCGCGCGTTCTTTAGGATTCGCCGGGCGACTCGGGGTATTGTTAGCACGTAACTTCTGAAAGGTCACAAGAGACGAGCAGACGCGCTCCGTGGAATCGTCGGTAGAATCGATAGTAAAAGGTAGCACGGCGAATCCCCGTGGTAAGGCCTTCCTGCTCCATCGCGTAACCCTGCGCAACGCTCGCGCACACATCGTGTATCCTGGCCGCGTAGAGTTGTATCCGCATAGAGAGAGAACAACAATTAGATCTGCACTTCCACTCCTCGTGCTCCCGTGCCGCGTAATGCGCGCTGTTTCGCTGATGGAGTTCCCGGCCCGGCCATCTAATTTCGGCAAACATCTAATTGACTCCGGAACCCGACGGAACGTAATTGACTTTAAACAAGACCGCGAGGCAAGGCGAGGCGAGCACTACCGGTACCGCGCGCGTCGTTAATGACACAATTTCACGGCTCGCGTAAATCGAATAATCTTAATTAGATTTTCGCGCGCGTGCACGAATCGCGGAGCATGTAAAAATCAAGTTATCGGCGGTAAAACCGCGATAGAATGCGCTCCACACGTGAGAAAATAAAGCGACGCGGTTTAAACGCGGAGAGAAATACGATCGGACATTGTCGGCAGCGTGGATCTGATAAGTTTAATCGCGGCGAAACGGAAAGCCTCGAATAAATCGGCCTTGGGTGCCAGGTTTGCGTAAGGCTATAGCACGATGGATAGAGACGTGCATTATTCCGGCGGCGCGGCGGCGGGTCAAGCCGGCTGTAGCCCGCGAGAGTCGTAATTTTCGAGAGCTCTTGGAAAACGCCTTGAAACGCTACCAAGTCCTGACAGTCCCGTTAGAGGTTTCTTTCATTAAACATTCAGTATTTTTCATAGAATTAACAGGGATGTCGCCCATTTGCCCATTTTAATCGAACGCAAGGCGGATAGCGCGAAGGGGAGACGGCGCGAGTTAAATGCAGAGTCCGCCCGGCTTTCTCTATTTAATCGATCATGCATCGTAACGCGCGGCTATAGTCCGATATAGTTGTCCCGATTCTATCTAGTTCCAGTTGGCGCATAATTTATTAAGGGCTGTCTAAGAACGTGAAACGTATCCGAGGAGGTGACCGGTCGGCCGGCGAATAGGATCGTTATCGCCGCTGATTTCCATGCCGCCGCGCTCGTTCGCTCGCTCGCGCCCACGACGGACGAAATAGAGCAACGCCGAAGCGTGCGTTGCAACGAGCAAGACGCAGCCGCGCGCGGCTTTCTACTTGGTCCGCTCGGACCCGCGATCGAAAGAGCCGCTTGCAATCTCGCGTTTTACTGCTTCAAAGGTATAATATTTCCTTCGCGATTTTTACGTTTTCGTTATCGCGATTATCACTTGACGTGTCGAGGTTTTCGCTCGCGAGTTCCCGCGCATTGCGCGCGAAACACGTTCCCTGAAATTTATTCATCGCATATATTTTCGTCCGTCCACACACTGCGGTATTTTTGCTGTCCCAATTGTTGCCTCATCCCGCTCAGCGCGGCTGATGGATTCCACTCCGGAAGCAAATTCAAAAGACCATTGTTGCGCTTCCGCGTTTCTGCACAGCGACGTCCATCCCGCATATCGCACGTGCATAATGCCAACGTGCATTTATCATGTATCATTACGGTATCTGTTCGCAGACAAATGAGATCGTAATTTCGAGAAAATACGACGATGATTTATATTAAATTAGAATCCCGTGGCAACGTCGAACGAGACGCAAATAAACCGACGCGCAACGCTGTTCGCGCAGAGTTCCGGATGCAATTACGTCTCAGAGACAACTCGCAGATTCGTCGATTATATTTTCCCATTTTCTTCCGAAAGCGACTAAAAAGTAATGATTGCGCAACGCAAACCCTAACGAACGATGAAGACGGCGATTGTGATAAATGACAGCGATAAGGCAACGAGCGAGCTAACGAGTTTCGTGACAGAGTTACCGTACGCTCGACGTCACGAATGCTTTCACCTTTCTTCAAGCTCGAGCAAAAGCTAATCGAATGAAAGTTTGATCTCGATTAGGAGAGATTATTACGAATGCAGCGATATGAGTGATGCAGCAGAAGGAGGAAAGGAGGGGAGAGAGGGATCGCGTTAAAAATCGCCGGAAAATCTGGCGAAGGGGTCGAGGATTAATTAAATTCCGTAGAAGTAATAACACCTCTCTCACGTGCGTTCCCCGGACTCCCGGACAAAAATGGGTCAAGCGCGAGGAAATCCGAATGAATCCGCGTCCACCGTGACCATATTCGATGAGCGCAGTTATGACGATTTTCAGCGACGCTTTATGGCCGATTACGTTCCATCAACGTCGCTTCGATCGCGGCCGACGCGCGACGATTTTATTTCGCTGCGCCGACATGACCGAAATTACGAAGAAGGTAAACGACGCAATCAAGAGGGCTTTAGGAGATACGGCTCAATTTAGTCGAGAAACATTCAAGGATATTATCTATTTCATTGAACAAGTCTCTGTTACGTGGAGGATGAGTTCGAAGAAGCTCGATGAAATATATGTGTGTACATGCGCACACACACATATGCGCGCGCGCGCGGATATTGTTTTATAATCATGGTTTTATTATATTTTATTATGGCATAACGTTTTTCTTTACGATGTATGACCGCGTAACATTGCTATCCTCGAGGTGAACCGAATCGTAGAAATATTCTCTCTCTTGTCGCCGTTCCTATGACGACAAAATGGAAAGGGATGTTCGATCGCCGAGTGTGACACAACGGGAGAATTCTTAATCTCTCCAGCCTTGAAGCGCAGTAAGATCTCTGAAAAACTCTTTTGCGTTTCCGCGTCCATGATAATCGGCAAACGAGAGTTAACCGGCCGGAGAATCGGGATATTATTACGCACTGATAAGCCGTGTTCTGTTATACGCGTTCGGAATCTGGAAGCAACAGGAATCAGGACAGTAAATAGTTCCACCGAATTACGGAAAATTAATTTGAATTTCTTGCGTGCGTTATCATTCGATTCTCGCAGAGGAGGACCGGTCACCGGAAAATTAATTCCCATCAATTACCGAAAGATCATGATCGATCGCACACTCCAGCGGAGTATGCAAGAATTCATTAATTAAGATCTAAATCATCTCTTGAGGCAGCGCGAGTATCTCGTTGCTCTAATCTCCATGGATGAATGAAAATTTATCGAGTAAATTTGGTAATGAGAGATCGCGCAGCGCACACCTGCTGAGCAATAATAGATCGTAAAAATCCAACGTTATCTACAAGACAACCGAACACTTTCTAAATTATTTTACGACACACGTATTAATTTATTCATTTTTCTTGTGCACAAGATACCTCTTTATTCATTATCCCTGGTCGTAAAACCTAAACCAATGCAAAACGAACGAACGTTCTCTTGGATATTAAAACTTGTAATATTCAAGGATGATATTCCAGGAGGATCGCTTAACTTTTGTGTTTATAAATATTGCCGTTACTTGCATTTCGCGTTACGCTACCGAGGCTTAAAACCAGCTTCGTACTCTCCTCTACTCGAATGCATATAGATGGAAATGCATAAAGTTATCTCGGAGTTCAAATTATGTATTATATGCGCTACTACAGAGTCGTGAAAGTCGTCGAAAGTTTCACGAAAACGCCTCCATTAATAATGCAGCGTTAATAACGCGGCAACGTAACAATCATTGTTAGCGTGTTTCAAATAACGCACATGTCTCGCATTTTTCAAATCTACACACACACACACACACACACACACACACACAGCGACTCCAGTTCATTAAATAAAGGTTCGCCCAATTTCATGGCGTCAGATTACGGTTTGGACGATGATGACGGAACAATAAAAGGGAGCGCGCTCTTTTAATTAAGTAAAAACTTTATTTGATGAAATAGGAATGATTTCCTCTCGAATTGCCCATTTGTCACGATACGCGAGAAATAAACGGCAGCTGCTTCATCACGAGGAAATCAAGACACGAAGGACAAGGCGACGGAAAAACAGGGAGCTCCTTGGCTCACGTGCATAACGCGTGGCATGAATTAAACATACGCTGTGTGCGATCCGGGCGATGGAGATCCAAGGCGAATGCCGAGGAGCCTGGCAGAGAAATGAGGGGAGGAATGAAAAGACAACTCGGTGAATTGGAGTCGGGCGAGGGAAAAAGACGGGATGCGGAAGGAAGGAGGCAGGGTCGTACTCACATCCGTCGAGAGCCTCAGGCGTCGTGAAATTTTCAAGATCCCGTGGAATACCTAACGATCCCGCTACTCCTAAAAAACAATTAAATTATAAGTGCAGGTAGGTAAAGATAATTTCGCGGTATTTCAGGGTACATCGATATCTCAATATCGAGACTATCGATCTTTCCAGTGGTATTTGTTGGGGGTTGCCTGCATTTAGGGCGAAGTTCGCGACTCCGTGGAACGTCCTATCGACTCCGATATTGGTTATTCGTGGCGTCCATCCCTAGCCGCGAGCTTGCCCAATGACAGGAAAGACAATGGCTGGAGTTTACGATCGAGTTTGAACCGCGGAACTTGGCTCGGAAAATCGAACGGTACGAGGAACTCGAAACTCACCCCTGTGCTGGAGCGTCCGTGACGACCTCCCTCGCCACCCTCCCAGCCATTCTCGTACGCGCTCGTTAGCTTTCGGCTATCTCCGTTGGCGATCGGCCGTGCAACCCTCTCTAAAGACGAAGAATGACCGGGGAGCGATCAGCAGCGAAGAGGGCGCGGCCAAATACGACCGGGGAGCGATGAAGAGCGGCTACACGAGCATCATCGATGAAAAGCGATAGAATCCTCCCGAGAGAGCAAACTTCGGAGGAGACGGAGGAGAAAGCAGGAAAATACGCACATGCGTGTACGCACGTTGCTTCTTTTTCCCTCTCACGTTCTCCGGTTACGCGTAAACGCCTAACATCGGAGTACGCTCGTGCAGCGAGCAGAGAACCGTGACTCCTTGTCGCGGCTCGAAGAAAGGGAGCGAACACAGGAGAGCCAGCCACGGTCAGAGATACGCGTACACCCTCTCACATATACAAACACCCGTGCAAACTCGCGCGTATACACACACGCAACTGCGGTGGTGGGGCCTGGGTGCACCACCACGCGCTCTCCGGCCGCTCCCTTCCGCCCCTCGTGGTTAGTCCTCTCGCTCGATTCCTCTTCCTCTCGCACAGCCTCTCTCTCGCGCGCATGTCCCTCCTGCCGCCCCTAGCTGATCTAACTCTCTCGCGCAAACGCCCTGCTCGCGCTGTCCCCACTCTCGAATCCTCTCGTCTCTCTCGCACTCGCTGAGTGTCCATTCGTTCCTCTTGCCTCCCTCAACCCCGCGGAAATATGCTCGACGTAGCAGCGACGACGGCAGCGGTGGTGGCGGCGGCGGCGGCGGCGGCGGCGGTGTTGCTGCTGGTGGTGCGTGTGCGCGCGGTGCTGCCTTAACGGCGTATCGGTGCAGACGGTGGCTTTATACTCGAAGCTGCGGAAGGGCCGCGAGCTCGGCCGTGCTCTGATGGCCTGATACATACTGCGGGACGCGTTCATGAAGCTCCACTGCCCTGACTCGTCGAGTGAGTAGTAGAGTTTGTGACATTTTATTGCTTCGTGTCGTGGTGATCAGCAGCAGTGTCAAAGCGGAGGGGCAAAACGAAGGAAGGGTAGGAGAGAAAGAGATAGAGAGCGAGAAAGAGAGAAAGAGAAGGGGGGAGAGAGAGAGAGAGAGAGAGACCCTTGCGGACGCGCCGAGTCGTACCCCGTCGTGCACCTTCTTCTCTCTCTCCCTCGGTCGCTTTCCCTTCCCCTCGATCATTCGCCAGGGTATCCTCCGCCGGGAATGCCGTGTGAATCGCTTGACACCGCTCGACCACGGTGACCGTGACGATGACAGCGGCAACGATAACAAGCGAGTCCGCGTCTGCGAGAACGTACGACCGCCGGCGGCGCGACACCAGCAGGAACGCCGTGCTCCGGCCGTCCCTCCTCCGTGGCGGCCGTTAAATCGGCATCGGTCGATCGAGATCCGGGGAGAGTAGGGAGAGGAAGAGGCGATTTTTCGCCGGCAAAGGGAACAGCGGGGAAGAAAGGGGGAGAGAGAGAGAGAGCGCGCGCGCTTCCTCCTCGAGGCTGATTAACAACTGGCCCGAGGGACGTGAAGTGATCGAGTCGATTTCTTTGGAGCGGCCGCGAGCCTGGGCCTCGGCCGAAGCGCAATAAATATCGACCACAGGAGTGGAGGCTTAGCGCTGCGAAAAGTGGACCATTCGATCGGGCCACGTCATATCTCCTGCGCCCGGCATCGTCGTCGAAAAGGCGCGAGATGCACTACGATTGCGACATGTGCGCGTTCCCAGGGGGTGGCTCGCGCCCTTTACGAGTATTAGCGCCAACCTCTTGCCAAGTGCGCGCTCCTCGCGCGGAGCACCGCTCGGGGATTCGCTGTAATAGAATCCTCCGTGAATCGGGTAGACACTAGTGCGGGGTGACGGGGTGACGTCGATTTTCGGGCACCGTCGTGAGAAATGCCGAGCCACTTGAGAACTGAGAAAATGTTGCTAGCAAGCTGTGTCCATGGTAGTGCCCCGATGTCACGCAGTATGGCATCTCGAGAGATATGTCAGTAAACATATATAATATCAATTCTCTATAGTTCCTGTCATGAATCATATTGAACGGTGGTCAACGGTTCGTCTATAGTAGTGTCGGAACGTAGCGATAGAAATATCTGTCTCCCAGTAATTCGACTTGCATATCGCTGGATAACAAGCGGCTCTGAATTTGCTGATGGTAACGCGATGATGCATTTATGGCAGTGCCAATGCAGTGATAGTGTAAGGTGATAGTGTCCATTACACATTTTTCGGATGTCCTATCGCGCTGCTAACGCAGTATTAACATGTTAAGGTACGTCTACATCAACAGTCTTTTACGATTCATTATTTATAGCTGTGCATATGCCGAATATTGACAATAACACTGACTGAATAATTCCTCCTCTTCGTCAGAGTTAGTGTCTACTTTCACAGTTCGTTCGGCAAAGTGTTTTAACCGCGTTGTCAAACGTTTTAAAATACGTGGAAAGTTTTGACAATGCAAAATTCTAATTTACGGAAACGAAGCACTGACTTTACTGATCCTTGTACATACCTGCATGCTCAAATATGTATATTCTATACTTTCGAATCATCTCGCATTCTTGAGAATCTAGCACTATCTAGACAGATTGTAATGGTCAATTGGCATTGCAATGCGACGTACGACGATTTAATCGACAGATATTTCGTTAGTGTCAATCGATTTTTATTCCGCCGTAGCGTATCTGTATTTGTTGTTGGTACCGACGCGATAACGTCAATTGAGCGACGATAATTGGAATTTGCGTTATCGTGTAATATTGACGTGGTCGTTCTGGAATTCACCTGTCTGCTAACTTTTCAAGGACCGATGATTCACGAACGCGACGCGCTTATTTAAGCCGCCAATTGTTCAAATTCCGTCCCGATTATATATCTCGCTGTTAATGATGCTCACGTGCGTCTTCCGACTTCGTCTCAGAGTTAAATTTACAAGGTGACAATTAGAAACTCGGCATGGAGGAAGAACGGAGAATGTGGCGCTACTGATAATCACATTCGAAGCCACATGTGTGATACAGATGCGTATCATTCGATCTAAAATGGGAGGTAGCAACGAAAAACCCTCGTCACTGGGCTGGGAAGGGGTTAAAGCGACCAAGCCCTTGTGGTTCATTAAAGTTACGTCTTCCTGCGTATTGGATATCACGAATGGAATATCCCGTGTATTTTCGCCCGTACACACCCGCAGGACCGCCGCGACGTGACTTTTTTCAGGGTCAAAAAGTGCCGACTCCGCTGAATTCGCTCTTAAGTCTCTCCTCTAACGATCATCACTTGTGAAACGAAGGTATAAAGCGTTGCGAAGCATTATCGAGACGAGAACGATTTTCGCAGTAGCGACTTAATCTTTCAATCGATCCGAGTAGGCGCGATCATTTTCTTGGAAAATGGAAATGTGAATTGTGCGCGCGGAGTGAAAATTTAATTAAAATTTCAATCTGTCGCGCGGCTATTGTTCCGCTCAGGCGCGGAACTGAGCGCTTTTATTTGTCGGCACAGGCTAGAGCGGCACGGGGTGGCCCGGGAGGGACAAACTAAAATCGTCTGCGCGGAACCATTCATTCAATTTAGGGGCTATTTCGAGGTAATGTTCGCCCCTAAATTACTTCGTCACCTGAACAAACTGACCGATAATAGGGAGGATACTCGAAAGAAAACGAAGGATGCGTATTGTGTTTATTTTTATCTACCGTTTCTTCCTGCAGATCGCTTTTCTCCTCCAGTTACTATGTACACACTCAAAAGTTTAAAATTAAATACGTATATACACCGTGAACAATTGCAAACCGATTCGTCCAGTGGTCCAATACGATCCAACAATTCGATTACCTTCGAATCTGTATCTGTCTCGACGAAGATAGCGATCCAAGCTTCCCTGAATATTCTATTCCTGAGGATTCAAGCGGTCCAGAATTCAAGAAATCGAAAAGTCCTAACAACTTTATCCCCTTTCTCACAATTGAAAAGGGTTAATGCTGCGCACGCTTTCCTCGTGTTTGCTGAATGTCCTGCGCCTGAATAGGAAACAAGGAAATTCGTTATCGTCCATACAAAGCTCCACAGGAAACGAGATCCGTCGAGAGAATTCCGCGGGAGTTAATCCCATAGAAAGGCGAGCTTAGCGTCGCTTCCCTCGGATTTTTATGACAGCCGTGATATCTTTCACTGATATTACTTATTCGAGCTTTTCTTGGAATTGACTCAAAGCACGATCTTTTTTTTCAGATTTTTTGGGCGGATCGCATTTCTCACACGTATTTATGGTGGATTAAAATGGGACCCATATAAACTTGTGATAAGTGTTTCGCTTCTTTTCTTTTTTTATCATTTTTTGTGGATAACGCGATCGTGAAAATACAGAGCAAAAGACGCATTAAAAATTTAGTATGAAGGAGACACGCTCCTGCCGTCGATAATGTAAACGGTGATCGGAATTTCTTCCACTTTTGAGGCGATTTTCAAGAGCTACGTCTACCTCTTTCCCCTTGCCTCTCTGCAGGTCACGGTACTCAGGCACAGGACTGTCACGTGTCGGCAGGCGCTTCCTAATTACTAATCTATTCTATAGTACCTCATGGATGACGTGGAAAGCTATTGTCGCGTTGTATAATATAAATATATTGATAGTATGTATAAAAATAGAAACATAGAGAACTTTGATAAGAATAGACTAGTAATTAGGAAGCCCCTCGCAAGCACCTGCCGACATGTGACAGTCCTGTGCAATCCGCAATTATCAGTTGGAGGATACCTTTCGCCGACCGTGCAGAGAGGCGAGGGGAAAGAAGTGGGCGTAGCTTTTGACAATCGCCTCGAAAGTGGAAGTAATTCCAATCACCGATGTAAAACGTCGAATTTGCGCCATCAATTCGACTGGAAGCAAAACGACGACAGGAAACGACGGGAAAGCCCTTGGATAAGTAAAACGAGATTACGCAATAAACGAAGAAAAAATAAATCTCAACACAAAGATGTAATGATGAAGTAATCTGGATTCAGGAGGAAAACGCGTAATGGTGCGTTACACGAACTTGTTTTTACGGACGAAGCGGAGAAAGAGGAGAGGCCGTCCTAGCCGACGGTGACGATACGCGACAAGGGACATTGCGCCACCCCCGCGCGTGCTTAATTGATTTCCCCCAGTTGCTGAAAACTCGCCTGTAATTGAGCAGGACATTAATAACTCCGCACACTGAATAATTCGTAGAAGCGTACGTCCCCAAAGTCCCGGGACGTGCCGGAGGACTTATCGATTTCAGATTAGCACGTAAATCGGCAGGCAGAGGGAAGATGTAGGGTTGCTGAGGTAATGCAGGGGGAGACCCGCTCCCGCCCACGCATTTGCTTGTTCTCAGGTCATTTGGGGATTTGTTTTGATATTCTGGCTTTGATACTCTCCTTCTTTCTATATCAAGCGTATTCCGATTGGTATTCGGCTCCTATATGTTTTTCTTTCTCTCTTTTATTTCATCCGCGCTTCTCTCTCTCTCTCTCTCTCTCGACGTACTTTTTTACTGAACGCGTCCTCGAATTTCTCGTTCACGTCTTGAAAATCCGAAACTTCTTCCTTGAAAACCGATTCGAATTTTGAGCTCAGAAATAAGGGAAACGAGGAAGAGTCTCTCGCAACAGATACCATAGAATGACCAAGTTAAAAACTTGCTCCGTCGAAAATGGAGAAACACGAAAACGGAAGTCCACCACACCGAGTGAGATGCGATCTGGAGGAATTTTCAAACGCGAGTTTAGATAATCATATATTTATAACTCCAACAGTTGTGAGTCACGGATATCGGCAACTTCCATAACTGTGTGTTTGTTTCGTCTCCTTCTTCTTCTCTTTCTCTCATCCTCCGTTATGCGATGCGGCTTTCTTTAGCTAGACGAGAAAACACTACCCCATTATCGCCAGTCGAATAGGTCCGGGTTCATTAACCCGAGATACGCCGATATATCGACAGCGGTTTTATCTGAGTACCCGACTTCATCTGATCACACATGCATGAGGCCACCTCCGTTTTCAGGACACCAGTCGTTTCCCGTCGATGCATCGCGCCGCAACCTTGACGGCAATTCGCGCTGACCTTACTTTAGTTTCGCTCGAGATCAGTCGGATAAGTCGTGATTGCATCTTGGCATCGCAAAGCGTGACGTTTTAAACAACGAAACTTCGATCTCTTTTTCTTTTCCGCGAACGTCTACGTTCTACCGCGAACAATTTCGGGGTATCCTTGTACTTTTAGCGCTAAACGCGAAACTCTCTCTTCTCGGAAGTTGTCGCGTGGAACTTTTTCTCTCGATGTGGATCTTTCAAGATTTTCTTCCGCGAAAAAAAAAGTCGAGTGCAAAACCCAGATTATATTTTATCTAATGAATTTTCCAATATTCGCTGTAGGGAGACGCTTTCGAGAGAGAGCTGCCGACGGGTTTTTATTCCCAATCAATTAAGGGAAATCGGCGAATAATAAAGTAAAAATCTTCATCCGGAACGCAAAATACCGCGCGCGCAGAGAATATCCGGAAGGAAACGTTTATTACGTCGACTCGGGCATATTTCGCCATTTGCCATTACGGTCGTTTATTATTATTGTCGCAGTTTGTTGCATGAGCGCGATGTGGAACGGCGGAAGTTGTAGGCGGAAACGAGATGCTTCACAGCGCGGATTTCTTTAATTTCAGCTAAATGGTCTCCCCGAAGATGGAATGCCTTATCCATTTATAAGCTTTGCACGACATACTGAAGACACACTGCGATCCATTCTACAATACTTTGTCAGTAATAACTAATCGGTTGATAAGTACTGTTTGGCAAATATGTTGTCCTTAACGAAAGCTGTAAGAGGGGCTCGCGCAAATGTATCTCGTTACACATGTAAAATGAACGTTTTAAACATCCAATATTTCTATCCAATTTTCTTAATTCGTTACATCTTGATAAATAATGAGAGAAGAGAGTAGAGTTCTTGTTCGGCCTGCAGGCGTGTCATGAAACACGGAATTAAAACTTGACAGAACTATAGAGATGTAACAGGTATGAGAAGGCAGTTATTTAAGAATATCAAGAGAAAGATATTCCTAAACTCACGGAAATATCTAACAGCTTGGAATCCGAAAATAGAATTGAGAGAATGTGAACGTGGAGAAAGCACTACATCCTTGTTCAAAGCCTTATCGATTGATTGAAGACTAATTGCGGGTTGTATACGCGTATAAACGAAGGGTAGATTTAATTAAATGGACGGAAGGGCGCAAAGGCAAATTGGAAATTAAACGCGAATTCCCTCTTAAGCGTAATGGTTATCACCAGTTTCGTGGCGGGAGTTGCAAATTTTCTTCTTTTATGTCATTCTCGT
Source organism: Ooceraea biroi (assembly GCF_003672135.1). Taxonomy (NCBI): domain Eukaryota; kingdom Metazoa; phylum Arthropoda; class Insecta; order Hymenoptera; family Formicidae; genus Ooceraea; species Ooceraea biroi. The sequence goes on along the minus strand of NC_039514.1, from coordinate 3,473,724 downwards.
ACACAGCGTCGAAATAAAATATCGCGCGAAAATTAGGTACATACGCGTTCAAACGCGCACTCTCTCTCTCATTCTCTTGTATCTATATATATAGTGTCGCGCACGCGCGCGCGCGCGTTTCCCGTATCTCTTGCGTTTAAACGAGATGAATAAGGGAGATGTATATAAAAAGGGCGATTTACCGGATGTGTTTCAGTGAACGTGCGGGGGTGACTGGAGTGATGGGATGGGGCCAGAGCCCCATGGAGTTCGGGTAGACCCGTCTCCGGCCCAGCTCCCCAGCCCCCTCCGCCATCGGTATCGTCACTGCTCCTGCCAGCGACGCAGAGGGCCGCCTCGATCGCGATGGAGGCCTCTAGCAATCAACAACAACAGAAAGAGAAGGAGCCACGCATTCACAGGCCTTGCGCCTTCGACAAGGTATGCCTGCCGCGTGCAATTAGAATCATCCCCTAACCGATTCATATCGATTCATCTCGATTCATATCGCCGCGATGATGACGGGAATTTAATAAAATACTCTACTCGTAATAATCGATCTTAATAATTGATCTCGCGCGCAGATGGAGGGGCTGGTGCGGGAGATGCAAGACCCTGAGAGCGGGGTACCCGTGCGCAGCCAAAAACAATTTCTCACCTCGATCCCTTCAGCGTTCATGGGTGAGTGCCAACGGTACCTGCGTTGTGGAGTAAGCGTAAGCGGCCAACACGGCCAGGACACTACAGTAGGCTGCCTGCATGTTGCAGGTTACGACCTCATCGAGTGGCTGATGGAGCGGCTTGCCATCGAAGAATCAGGTACGGAATCGTGTATACCCACTACCACTACCACTGCCTGCCATCACTGTGATCGTTGTCGACTATATCTGCTCTCCGCTGCCGCTCTTACTCTCGCTCGCTCGCTCACCTCGACGTCACCGACACGCTAGAATCCACCTGACGTTCTGCCTGAGGATGTCCACTGCTACTAATGATATTAACGATATACTTTTGCTTCTTCGCTATTTCCGACATTTTCCACATTTATGTCGATACTTTGGCTCAATAGCTTGGCGCCTTCGAAGTGTCGATTACACGTTAATACGTTACACTATACAGGACGTTCCTCCGTTCAAGTCGAACATAAGTCATCTATACTGCTAATTACTGATAATAACGATGACTTTTTCATCTGTGAGAAAACTCGCGAACTACTATTCTGTCAATTGGAGGACAGATTTTCCAGATTTCGTCCCGAGGTTTTTTCTCGAATGCCGCGTTACGTGCGCAATTCGCACATGTGAATGAAGAAGGTAAATTTCGGCCATACTTCACTTTCATAAATCATCGAATTAAAGCTAAATCAATCTTACATTACGACTGCTCGAAACTGATGTTCTCTTCAAAGAGGGCTCGTTATAGCTCTCTTTCTCTCTCTCTCTTTCTTTCTCGTGTTTTGCAACTGTCCAAAAATAATTAAGTCTTGATTTACTGCGGGCATCAACGTATGTTCGCTAGAAAGATCGTTAACTATGAACAAATTCTACTAAAATACAGAGCAATGTGGCATCGTTTGTGCGACCTACGCGATCCCGAGCAACACTTGTTAGAGGCTTTCCATCGTTATACACGTTTCCCCAAATATGAAATATCAAAATTGTTATGTTTGACAGTAGAGGCGGTCCATATTGCTAATCAACTATGCCAGTACGGCTATTTCTTCCCGGTGAATGACTCCAAGACGCTCACTGTAAAGGACGATAGCTCTCTGTATAGATTTCAGGTAAGTTGAAAATAATTGCGTGATATAAGGTGATGTTCGATTAATCAGCATTTTCCAATATTCATCCTGAACATTAATTGACGCGTGCAGTCACCCTATTATTGGCCGTGGCAAAAAACCCCCGACAACGTGGAGTATGCGATTTATTTGGCTAAACGAACTCTGAGGAACAAGCAACGCCACGCTCTCGAGGATTACGAGCTCGTATGTAAATCCCTGTTGCAATAAAAAGAAAAAAAAAACAAAAGAAACAAACAATCGAACGAAAATCACGCGTGGCAGTATCGTTAAAAGAGAATTGTGTTCTTCCTTAGGAAGCTTTGAATAGCCTGCGCAAGAACCTGCAAAACAAATGGGATGCGATACAGATTCAAGCCGAGGAACAGGTGAATAATTATCCGCCATTATTGATTTTATCGCTACTGATAACGCGCCCGAGAATATTGTTCCGCGTAATGCCGATTTCGCATATTCGAGCACGTGACTCCTTGAAATGCTGCTGATTGTGTGGGCCCAGGTACGCATCGCCAAGGAGCGCAAGAAGGGGGACAAGATAGTGAGCGATTCGCAAGAACGAGCATTTTGGAGAGTCTATCGACCGCCACCTGGTTGCCTCAGTAGCCTGGAAGCCGTGCCCGTGCCCACTCGCTTTCGTCCTGGAATTCCACGACCTCTGTCACGTAAACGCACTCTCGCCGATCTACAACGTGAGGTGAGCACCGATCTTTTTTCCCCCATTCGTGACTTGCGCTATCCCTTTCCATGGGGTGTGCGATCCCCCTCCCCCCCCCCCATCGGATCAGCATCCCGATATCAGAATTCTGATCAGAATTCCGATTAGAATTTCAGATTCTAAAAGGAATTCCAAAGTTTTAAAAGGATTTCGATTTATCATGTCTTGATTTTTTAGGTGTCTTTTTTACGGAACAATTTGATACGCACGAGAATAAAGGTTTCGACTGCGGTCGAAAATTTGAAATCATACTTTGAAACGCACGTGGAATACGACCCCATGTTCGTACAGCCGCAACCTTCCAATCCGTGGATTACCGACGATCATACGTTTTGGCAACTGAACAGTCCTTTGTGAGTATTAAAAATTTTACATTATTATTAGTTTCATGTAACTCTACATTATGTAATTTTATATTCTTCGCGTTATTTAATAAAATAATTTTATTTGCGCGCCTCTAGAGTGGAAGTTCCTACGGAGAAGCGTGTCAAGCGATGGGGGCTGTCGATGGAAGAACTTATGTCCGATCCTAGAGGTAAAAATCTTTCGATTATATAAGAATAGAATAGAATAGATTATGTTGGAATACCATCATGTCCATCTCGCTGGCAGGCTCACAGATGATATATTCTGCTCCAACAGGTTTACAAGAATTCACGAATTATTTAAAGAAAGAATACAGCCACGAGAACATAAGATTTTGGGTGGAAGTTAAGAATCTCAGGCACAGCAACCAAGCGCAAATACCTGACACAGTCAACAAAATTTTTAGGTACATTGTCACGTGTGATATCGGATATTTATCAGAAAATACACATCTGATATATCTGATATTGATATCTCTGACACATGCGATGTCTAATATTTTTTGAACGATGTAAACACGATATTTATCCGTGATCCGTTGAAACACGCACAGAGAATTCCTGGCACCTGGAGCTCCCTGCGAAATCAACATAGACGGGAAAACGATGGAGAGGATTCATCAGGAAATGAAAAACCCGAGCAGATTTACATTCGATTCCGCCGCGGAGCATGTATATACGCTACTTCTAAAGAAGGACTGCTATCCTAGATTTATTCGCTCCGATCAATACCGTAATCTCTTAGCTGCTGGCGTACAACCTCTGCAAAAAAAGAGGTAGAATTTCCGTCGAATGTTTTGCAATATAAATTTTTATGTTACAACAATGTTTTATAATATCGCAAAATTCGCGATGCGACTAATAGTTAATAGGTACTTTCTGCCTTTCCAGATTTTTCGGTTTCGGCGGGCAAGCCAAAAAGAAAGTTTCCTCCACTTCGACACCAACGTCTAGCACTTTGCAGCACATAAGTAGTAGTGGTAGCGGCGGTAGGCGAAGAGGAAGCGACCGGAGTCTGACCGGAAGTGCTCACGAACTTGCCGTGTGCGGCGTCCGCGACGTCGCTTCCGCGCCGCGAGTGCCGCACTCCCACAGTCAATCGAACCTCACTGACATCCCATACAGGTATGCGGGGATTGGGGGGCCCGATGATGGTCCCCATACCAAAAAAATCTCTATCTAAATCTCGCCGTCCGGCGGGACAATGGCCACTCTTGCGCTTTATCTGTTGCTCTCATGCTGTTTGTTCGCTCGGCATAGGGTAGGCGTGGCCAATGATAGGCTTATTCGTGCGCGTCGTATTTTCAGGGGAGATCTACCACGACTAAAGATACCTTCGAGGCCTAGTCCACGTAGTATTCAGTAAGTCATATCCCGATACATACCACGGTACGCTCGATTAAATGTAGGAGCGGGCCGCACACGCGTAGCGCATTAATATAGCAGTTCCTTGATCTCTCTCTCTCTCTCTCTCTCTCTCTCTCTCTCTCTCTCTCTCTCTCTCTCGCACCTTCTTTGTGTCTCCGCACTGTGCAAGCCATTCTCGCGGATCTCCATTTGATTGTAGAATAACAACGAGAAGCTGGGCAATGCAGAGGACAAGACGCACAAAGAAAGAGAGAAAGAGAACGATCCGAGTTATTAATGCGCTACGAGTTGTAACGCTCTCTGCTCTACGTTCGTATCAAACTTTGGCAAGCCCTCTAATTTCGGTGTATTTGAGAACTTTTCAAGCACTTTTAAAGAGATCATAGTGATCATTTATATTGTAAAAGATTCACTAAAGTGTGTGTAAAAGCATTGGTAATCGTGTTGTAAGGCAATACTGTGCCCGTTCTTTGATTCTCTTTGACAAATCTCAGTGTTTTCTGAATACTATCAAATACTGCCATTCGCGGGGTGTTTCAAACAAGAGCTCACCCGTAAAGAAATTAATCTTTTGTCGCAACAAACGTTTTCTCTACCTTCTTACTCTGCAAAGAAAGCCATTGTTATTGACTTACGTTTGATCTCTCTTGAGACACTCCGTATAATTGTCTTAATTTTTCGATATTGTGTCGTCCGTATCAAGCTTAGTCTTCCTCTATGTTCATATATCTCTCTGTACTATTTTATGTAACACGTTATATACATATACGGTATCTGTCCAAGCACATTAACTCGCACAATAAGAAAAACATGTACCTTTACCAATCCTTCTACAAAATGAAGATCTTTTCGATTTATTATCTAACGTCTTGCAAGAGCTTCTTCTCGATATTAAAAAGCTATCGATTACCCGAGTGCGCGAGACGTAATATATAACTTTGACTTTTGATTCAATCTTTACGAAAACACGCGAATCAGACCCATACAAGCTAGGTATCCCGGAATTATCGTTCATTGCTCAGCTACGGAGCAACCCTTCTCGCGGAGGATAATTCCGAGACACGTATGTACAGTGCCTTAAATTGTCCCTAGTCGTTGAATGGAGCCTCATGCATGCATCAACTGACGAAACGAGACACACACACACACACATACAAAATACACACACACACACGCACGCACGCTAAGCGCGTGGTACCTTGCCGAAAGCAAACGGTGAAAACTAAATCATATAATAAAGTTCCTGTTGTCAGGGATGCTGGCGCGACGGAAGTGGCGGTTCGCCCTATGGACGACGTGTGCCCGTGGGAGGCCGTGCCGGGACCGAGCACCGAGCACGGATCGGCGAACGCCGAGTCCTCTGGAGGGACAGCATCAGCTGATCAAGCCCGGCACGTGTGGGACAGCGGCGGTCACGCGACAATCGCGCACTCCGCCGAGGCCGCGCGCGCCTCCCGCAAGAATTCCGCGCAGCTGGACTCCTGCAGCTCGTCGTCGGACGTCAGTCTCGCCATCGCGGAGGTCTCCGAGCGGCTGCGGAAGTCATGTAGTTTGCAACATAGCGGTAGCATAGGTCGGTATATTGTTAGCAGCACAACACAACATTCGCGACACGAGAGACGAGTCTAATTGGAAGAACTTGCTATTCATAAACTACCCTGGCATTGAAAATTGTCTCAAGCGCGATCTTGAGATGTTTTTAGTTGAAATATAAATTCTCTCTCTTTCTTTTTTTCGTTCAGCATTTTTTCTTTGCTCAGAAAGCTAGGCAAATTTGAAATTGCTTGATGACAAATAAAATAAATTACAATTAAATTAACAAATAAAATTACCTGATAGTTTAAATAATCATTAGAAAAAAATGCATTTGCTTTTTTTTACTTTTATTTTTTGCCTTTAATTTCACTAAGAAGAAATGAAAGGAATTCCTATTCCAATCCTATAATATATTAAGAGCAATAAAGATAATTTCATTGATATCTTAAAATTATACTTAAGATGATCTTAATGTAAGAACGTACTATCAATATCGCTCTAGAAGAGGATCTAAATGTTGGCCTTCTTCACGCAGGTGCATCGACTTCAGGTCCTGGCCCAATAACGCGAAACTATTCTACCTGCTCGGCGAGTGGCCGCATTAGGCTATCCGAGACGAGTCGCGCATCCGTGTCGTCATGCAACTATCCGTCTCCCCAGCAATCATTTGAGTACTCTCACGCGGTCGAGAAAATGGAAGAGAAGTCGTCCCTGGAGAAGATTGTGCCCGAGGAGGAGACGCTCGCGGAAACCGTCATCGTGAGGGAAAACCAGCCAAGTCCCAAGTAAGAAGAATTTTCATGCAAGATAGACAACCATTAAGAAAAACGAAAACTTATCCAAAAAAGTACTATGTACGAATACAGCCACCTAGAGCCATCCAGTGTTTGGATTCACAAACCTTAATTTACAGCCTAATATTGATACTCGACGTGTGAGATCTTGTGAGTTTGAAAATTAAAATACGTTGTCGATCGCAGGGCGAGCTGTGCGAAAGCACCCTTGATCAGCATCAGTGCGATCGTGGGTGACCTGCCAAGCGACAACTCCACGATGGAGAACGTCGAGGAGGAGGCGAGCGAGAGCTGTACAGCGAGAGACGCGGGGGAGATCGGCACAGAGGAGAGGACGAAGGACGAGGATTCGCGGGCCGACACCGGGGCGGACGTGTCGCCGGTGCCCGAGGAATCGGCGACGACCGAAGAACCGCCAGAGGAGTCGCAGGTCGTGCCTGTCTGGGAGCCGGACGCCCAGCAGGAGGACCAGTCGGCTGCTGCGCAAGCGGTACCTCGGGAGAAGCGTGACAATAATGTTAACGAAGTATGCCCGTGGGAGGACGAGTAAGTACCTCTGACCAGACCTGTTGTTTGCACGCTTGCCTCTGTCGCGCTGATCGCGCTTTCGAGACCTTCTCCGGCGCAAATCTGTCTCTCTCTCTCTGTTGTAACTTGTAAGTAATTCCCGTAATAACGTTCTCATTCGCACGGAGTTCACTGTCTGTTTCAGGGAGAACTGTAGAGTGGATGCACCCTATGTAAAAACCTATGCGACTTTAGGTTACTTGTAATTTGTCGTTGATATTAAAAAAGGAATCTTGCATTTTACATTTAAAACATTCACAAATCCGATTTCCACTTTGATCCACTTTGCTGAGTTGTTCGCTCGTGTTCGCGTGTTCAGAGCGCCGTTTACGCGACGGAACTTGGACCGTATTGTATTACACGAGCGACAGAGACCTTTTGGAGATGAAGCTTATCCTGTGTGTCTAAGCTTTCTACGGGAGTCGCGGTGAAACAAATTTGTTTGCGATCATTTGGATATTCGCGGATCCGCGAGTTATGGAAAATTATGGTATTGCCTGAAAAATAGAGGTCGCGTGCGATTTATTCGATCGAGGACCGAGAAATGCGAAAATGTAACACGGTGAAAACGAGTATCGGCGTCTAGTCGCTAACTTTGCATCGAATAACTATTAATATTACACTATTAACATGGCCTAACGATCCTACTCGCGCAGGAGATCAGGATCCACAGTGGATTCACATGGAATCTCGACTCACGATTAAACATTCGGATCTCTTTCGTCTTTTCCGACATATAGATCTATTTGACCTCCCGCTACTTATACCATGTTTGTGGTATATGTGAGTTGGAAGATACGTCGCTATTAATTAATTAATGAAAACCCTGAGAAAGAGGTCGAATGCTATTGTCCAGTTGTAGAAACGCTAGAGAGTAGCCTCTAAACATTGTTGTACATAGATTAAGCGTAGACGAAAGATATTTCAAAGACGTATTAGGTGATACGAATGCCGGATACCGTAGACCGTGTCTTTTTCTGTCGAGTTTCGCGTTCAAGCGTGCAACAACAACGTGTTACCGAGCAAGTAGCAAGTAGCGAGTAAGTTCCAGCCTGCGGATTGGGAACTCGTTATACTCGATTCAGTATCCCGCGCAAACGCGTGCTCTTCGGGTGCCAGCCAAAGTTGAGCCTGTACTTGGCCGCTCTCGATGGTCGCGCTTTTCCGGATGCTCGTTCTTTCGCGGACCGTACTTCGCGAAACTTTGCGTTTCCACGTTTCCCGATATACGTTACAGCATATGCGAGATTGATCCGTGACAGGATCACCACCGATTGACGGATTCATCGATTAACAATATCGCGTGAAGAGTGAATATATCGTGATCACGAGCATTCTCGAAACATTTTTTTTACTTCCGGAATATTGCATTTCCCAATGTGCGACGTTAATAATTTACGCGCGATATCGATGTGCACATCCGCGTCTCACTTAGAATTACTGCCTAGAGCTAGCCATGTTTAGCAAGCGTTCGATATTAACTATATCGACAATTTATCGTGACCTGATATATTCTAAGTAAGTGTCTAACTATATAGATGGTAACTCCGTGTTGTAATTCGTCGTTTGTCGCAATCGCCTCTACGATTAAGTAAGACCGACACCGTCGACGGCGGATCAAGGCGATTTTACGGCGCTTTACTCGTTGATCCTCGCTTAAGCAAATCGCGTTCGCGTTTCGAATTTATGAAGAAAGAGTAAAAGATTATTCATGCGAATCTAAGCAGCTCTTAAGTGTCCATTGCTCCGGATCCCTGGTCCTGTTACTGCCCGCAGGAACTCCGATCCGGCGCTTCGAAACCGAAGAACGTGTTGTTTCAATTACAAAAATGCGTAAGAAGAAAGTTGTGCTCTTAACTGTAACGTTGATGTTCTTTCGTGTGTAGTTTTTAAGATTAGAACGACACATAATTGTTACATTATAATTCTTGACGATTTATCTCATGTTCGATCGCGAATTTTACAACGACTCTGACAGCCAATCTCTCGTTTTCCTCGGCGAAGGGGAAATATTAATTCGGTAGAATGAGAAATGAGCATCTAATTATGTCGCACATTATGAGAATAGCAGGTCAAGAATGATAAGAAGAATAAATCAAAGGAAAGAGAATGCGACGTTTAACACCCGTCGACACTTTCCAACAACAAACGAGTATCGAACTTTTATAATTTAACACAAATTCTTCGATTAATTTAAATAATAAAGAACACATTTGTGTGTATTTACTTTCCATGCGAAGTAACGAACGCATAAATGAAGCATATTCGCAAGAGCGAAGCATACTGATGAATTTACTGAGAGGCAACGAGCTCGCACACCGACGATCTGAACACGCGAACGTAATCATTAAGGATTCTAAAAGTATTCATGACGGTCATATTGTTAATTCAGCAGCTCAACTTAAGTACCGTAATGTTCTTATGATAGGTTAGTGGATAATAATATATTATAGAGAGTAAAGAAAAAAAAAAGATAAAAACACATGTCCCGCGATTGTTAAGGGAGTGAACATGATATACTTGCCACCGTACGATTTCGTTCGCGTCACGGCAATTACGATATATATCGGATTACTTTTCGACTCGCTCGCGCTCGAACATTTAATTACACGAGCCGACAAGATGCGCATTGCAGTCAAGCATTCAGGAAGTCACAGAGGACCCTGAAGAGGGAACACTCAGACGCTGGGGAGAGCGCGAATTCTAAACAGCAAGGAGAGGAGCCATGGAGCAAATCAAAAAAATTATACTCGCCTAAGGATGCTGTTCTGTGTAAATAATTTCCGACGTCATCGCGCATCGCTCTTTCGAAAATCTTGGAAAATATATTATATTCATTATATTCGCAAGCCAAAGACCTCATCGTCGTATAATAACGCGGGGGTGCGCGCAAAGGCGCTTTGCGGGGCGTGTTCTTCGTGTTTTCTCTGTCGCGAAAACCGTGAACTACACAATTTTTCAGGGCACTTTGCGAAAAATTAGCAGAAAGAATTATTTCCGCTTATTTATTAAACTGTTACATTTCGAAAATATTTCTCTTTTCTATCTTCACTTTAATTTAATTAAATTTCTTATTAATTAATGTTTCTGTTTGTGCAACATTTTCTGTAAATCTGATTGTATTATGCAACACTTTTATTATTTTTAATTATAATGCTTTAATTCCATGCACAAATAATTCCGACAAAATCAATGTCACACATATTTATCACAATTATATTATTTGTCGACGAATGTTATTTCGTGCAAGAATGATGACTTACGTATGATGACTCACGACTTACGTGAATATCAAAACGTTACTATATTATTAAACGTTAATTTAATTGCAATTCATAATTGGAGCACGACTTCGACTCAATCCGTCTCGCGTAAACGTCCGTGATCGTTCAGCATGGTTCCGTATTAACGCCGTAATAACGTAATAACGTAACGCCGATAGACCGCAGCAACCTTGAGCGCATCCCTCATACTGAATTTTGTATAACTTTGAATCGTGACGCCTGGCATGTACATCAGGATTACATTTTTAGCATGTCATTATCAGGATCGCAAGTTTAGCTCGGAAAGCTTTGTCTCGAGAGCGATCAACGGTGTATAATATGAAAACATTGAACTCTAAAATATTGATAATGTCTCTTTGTTATTCCAATGTTGCGATTAACTCTTTGGCTAATTGAAAAGAAACACGCAATTATTTCGAGTGCATGATTAATCCGGCAGAGATGGCACTTATATGATAGAACGAACGAAACGTGATTAGTTTGCGTTAATAGAATAATAGAAAAGATAATAGATATGAATAAAGTCCAAAAAATATCTTTCTAAAATAGTATAATAATAACCGCTGAAATATTATTACGTAATGAGAAATTAACTTGCATAAATTATTCGTGTTTTGCAAGTTGCACGCTGAAAAAGTCTGCAAGATCCGGTGCCACCATGTATACATATTGCTTTATACAGTGTTTCTAAGTGTTTCGTTTTATAAAAATGTTTTTGCGACTCGAGCAGAACTGTACATATTGTTGAAATAGTGTATTTATATATTTTTGTGTCGCACACAATTTATAAATTATATTTTTATCTAGTTATAATGTGTAAGCAACATTTTTGTGATAAGCGCGATGACACTGTTATCGCGTTTATCGCGAAGAGGTCGGAGCTGTGACGGGATGGTCTTAATTTAGAAAATGAAAAAAACGTCAAGGATTATTGTCATTATAATTAAGAGAAAGATGGATTCATAGGACGCGGGTATTTTGATTATTGAAGAAATTAAACGGGTCTGTGCTAGATCTAGCAAACAAGACGGGACAGTTGCCCGACAATGCATTTGCACCGATCAAAAAACCAGCACACTATCGCGCTTCTACGCTGGATTAACATTTAGTTACTCGAATTGCCATGAATCTGCAATTAAAAGAGCGACATTACTTTGCTCGAAATTGCCAAGATTCGCGTATGCGTGAAGCATTATTGTACAAGTGTGTATTTCACGCGTTGCCTAAACATGTAAAACGCCATCGATAAGCGAGTGAAAATTTGCGTGTAAATGTATCAATGGGTTCGGAAAAGTACAAGCATTCTTTACTACTCGTATTCATTTTTCGAGAGCATTATCTTAATCGAAAGGTGTAAGCAGTTACATTCAAACTACTCCCAGCAAAACCGATTATTCTAGTGAAGAATACGCTATAGCGTCTCTCTCACGAGATTCTTATATTATTATACACATTTGACGTGGGACGCTATCGCGACTCTTGACGCGCTACAGTTAAAAGACAGGTGATGCAGATTTTGAGATCTGCGGAAGTTTTTCGTTCATTACGACAATCTAGAAAATTTCACGATTTTGTATTTATCAGAATGTACGGAATGTGTATTAATTTACTAATTCAAATTTCTCGGAGCAGTATCAAGAATGTGCGGAAGAAAGCTGAGATCCATTAATAACAGGCAAGATCTAAGGATCCAAACATTTAATTCCGGATTCTTTAGATCGATCAACGGAATTTTTTTATGTTCCATCGATGAAAGACAGTTGCATTTTCGTCACGCCATCGTATCGTTAAGTATAAAAAAAATGTAAGAGATTTTGTGTAGGTCCACAATTATCGCGAAGAGGTACTCTATCCTTTTTCCAAAATTACATTTTGCACAAAACATATGTGATGTAATATTCACATAAAGCCTAAGATGAGAACGCTAGCAACAATAGTGATAAAAATCTGTAAGCAATCATCATCAAACTTACGACAAAAAAATGAAAATAAAATTACATAAATCCAATCCCTCTCCATTCTCCAATCTTGTCCTCAAGTAATTAACTTGTCACGTTGAAACGAGATCGACGTTTATTATTTCATTTTACTGCCGATTATTAGAATCATTCTAAACAAATCGAATTGTATATAATTATATTCTTTTAATAATTATTAACTCTAAAACTTTTTCTCTATAGTCGTATCCTCCATGTCGTCGGCTCCTTTATTGTTCCAAGTGCATCATCGAGTGCATCGCACGCAAAATAAATAGCGAGAATATTGTAAAAACCCGACAATCGAAAGTTGACTTCGCGATCTTTTGACTTGTCAAACATAAGTTCGAAAAATGAAGCAAAGAGACAATAGCAGCATATGGCCGGTGAGTAAACTCGTGAAATCGAATTTGTTATATTTAAAAAGGATTAACTGCTTTTCTATTTTATTCATGGCGATTCGACTCGTTAATGCGAGAATAAAAACGAGGGTTTCGGTTGAACTCAATCTACTTAATCTCCATACAAGTCGGCTAAGTTATTACCGGACATTTTGTATACGTTCGCATAGACTATTTTTTGTTTTATTATTCTGGATAAGAATAATATTACAGCAAGAATTGTTGATGACTTTTCTAGGGTTGAATTTTTCATTTAGATAATTTATGCGTGTTTAAACGTGAAAAATTAATGCGATTCTTTCACACATTCTCGTAATCGTGTCCCTCCGAGGGCGGAGCTGTTTAAACAATAGACGCGTACCAGAAGCGTGTTCTTATTCTGCTCGCCCATCGTCCACGATTGAAGCCCAAGCTGATTGTCATAATTAATCCTCCCGTCTCCTAAATAATGTCTATATTTCGTTAAAAATATCTAGATTTTTAATATTTAGTTGGAAAATCTTGACAACACAATAATACAATGACAAGTCATCATCTATCACTTAGTTGATTGATTTATTTATTATTAAAATATAAAAACAACGATAAATTAACGTACTTTATATATTTTGCTTCGCCATCCATTGAAATAAAAAGTAATATTAGGAAATGGAAACGGGAGGATTAATGATAAAATGCAGAACTGTGTGAAAAATAGAGAGATAAAAAAAGAGATTGTGTATAAAAATGAGTGGACCGCAAATGGGCCGCGGACTTTAATTAGTTGCTTAGCGATTAGTAAGTAACAAACCGAGAGATACCTTTGTATTATTGTACACCTCGCGCTAGAGTTTGGCGTAGCACGAGTTTTAACTTGACGCGCTAATGTTACGCACTTCGACGACGATTATTATTATTATTATACTGCGCGTGTGAGAGCGATATAATTATATATATGAGAAGAGCAAGCAAAAGGAAAATGTTACTCGCCACCGACATGTTTACGTAGACGATAAAAAGGAAGCTTTAGTGTATATAGTTTTGTAAAGTGTTAATATATAGTGAGATCTATACATATACATACATATACACACACACACACACACACACTCAAAATACACGTTGCGAAAACGTACGAACGCGTACGTTTTTTTAGCTGGCATAATTAATTATGAGTTCTCGTTGGTGATCGAAGACGCATAAAATCGATGAGCCATCATTCCGTTAAACATAGTTGCATTAATTAATTAATATGTCATGCGTAAGACCGCGGGGAACGTTGATGGTTACGTATATAATATGTGATATACGCGTGAAAATTTTAAGCTCTATCAATAGAATGTCCTAATATTAAATAATATAGTACCATTACACAAGCTCTCGTCATTCATCAGCATCTTTCACGTTTTGGAGAGTGAACGTATATCGCTCTTCATTTTACAATCAAGACAAGAGTTTTTCCAAAAGAAAGAAAAAAAATCTAAAAGGTAAGAAAGATAAGTTCGTTTAATTGAGATGCATTAAAATTTTTCTACAGAATTGCGTGTAGCTGCGCGAGATTCTCTCTACGATCAGGCTTTTATTAATCTATTCAGGCATATATTCATACACCACAGCTTTAGTGGCTGTATGTGGGATGTCAATACCGGTGACGGTTTACAATTTCAATAGCAGTTGCAGCGATCAGTCGGGCAATTCGATGGATAACGCATGCAACGTCTCAGGCAATATTGATCCGCACCTGGTCTATCAGCGATATCGCCAATAGCGTCACACGTGTTTCTATAAACAGATAAGAATGGAGAATTAGAAAATTCTTAAAATGCAGTAAACAATTACTAATAATTACACGATTATTTTTATTGATATATAATTGATGTTAAACGATTTATCTGATTGGCCATTTGATATGATATCGAATTACATTTTATTGCGCTGATCAACTTAATACTTACAAACAACGACAGATACCGGGCGGACAATTGGACGGAATACGAATGCAATTCGCTTGACACCAATCGTTCATATTTTGCCGATGTCGATAAGGCGCGGTTGCCTCGCACACTTGAGCTCTGCAATCACGAAATCCGTGTTCACGATTGTTCGCGCTCGATCGCTAATGCGCGAGCGAATTAATTCTCACCTGAGCGGTCGAGCTAGCGGAATAATCGACAATTTCGGAGCTACGGAATACAATTGGAAAAGAGAATTTTGGAACAGGATCCGCGGCGGTATCGCACCAGTGCTGGTAACGATTCTCACATCGGCACAATTGCGAAAAGTTTCCGGCCTGCCGCATCCCACAGCCTCCGTGCCGTTCTCGCAGGTGCCCCACATGTTGCCTGAAAAAATCAATGAGAAATCTGTTCTTTAAATTATATAAAAAATAAAATGTAGATAATATATAACAAATAAAACGTATAATATATCGATGTCATAAATTAAGAAGATCTAAATATTTTTTTGCAATACAAGAATTATAGGACAAGATTCTCGTGCCTGTGAAGTAGTTCCATTGAACGACACATTGCGAACATGTCACGTATGGCGGTAATGTTACCATGTATCGAATAATCCCTTTCTTGCCCGTTTCTCGTGGAATCTCAAACCGGACATCTTCCGTACCAGACACGTACAAAGGATAACTGCGTTAAGATACATATTAAAATGATAACAAATACTTGTTATAGACACCAGATGCGACGGATTACTCACGAATCGAAGCATTCCTGAGTCGCCGTGCGCGACGGATCGTTGTTAGGGCACAGGTACATCTCGAATCTCCCGTAATGATTGGCCGTAAGCTCGACCTCCACTTCAATTTCCTCGAAAGAGATAATACTAACATTAAATTAAATTATATTATACCTTTTTCAGGAGCACGTACACTTTTGTAAATTTCGCCGCAGCGAAATAAAATCATTTTTTTATTTTTTATAAGAGACAAAACACAAGTAATTAAAATACAAGCATATAATAAAACAAGCTACAACAAAAACGGCAGTAACTATAATTTACACGCAATGTCCGTGGCAAGAAAATATCAGAAGTTACGTTACCTGGCCAACGGTGTAGTGTCTAACTATGATGCCCTTAGCGAACTCGCCACCCGCCTCGTGCGGACGCGGTTGAGTCAGATGATACGCATCGCCGCAAACACCGCACTTTCCTTTATTCTGTTGCCAATGCACTAACAAACGGTAGCCATATCAGTAACATAGACTAAATCTAGACTAAACATCTACCAACTACGTCGAATTAATTACATCTCGTAGACGAACCTGCGTATCCTCCGCAAAAGAGCTCGTTGTCGTTGTAGTTTACTGGGTTTGCATATCCGAACCGCCACATTGCATTACGCGAAGGAGGATCCATTAATCTTCCGTGACCATGTGTCTCATCGGGCATCTTTTCAAATTCGTGGCGACGATGATACCAGCCAGAAACGCGCAAGAAGCAATAAAAATATTGCGTAAGAATATAAAATTATTCTTATTCGCTCTCATTTATTATCTCTTATTATCTCGATATTTTTCTGCCACACGCTCTATATACAGCATCATTAAATGGGCGGCCTGGTTACTTTTACTCATACATGAGATTAAGAGGGCAGGTGTGCGAGAAAGTGGAATTACGCGAATGATGAATTACAAAGCTATTGATTTAATGAGTATACTCAAAAACTGATTGACAGGTCGGACTTTCTTTGCTATTGGCAGAGAGAGAGAGAGTCCGTTTTAAAATGTAAATTTATGAAAATACTGCGATTGAAAGAGGAAAGTTCATTAATAATTTTAATTTCGTAATGTAATTATTAAAAAAAGAAGAGAAGAAAAATATAATCTTACTCGTATGAAGAGATATAACATTACGAGCAGAATATTATTTTGATAGTGCCTGGTGATCATCTTTTCCTGAAAAAAAAGAAAAGAAAATCACAAATTACAATATTTCATAAAGTTGTTTTTATGTAAAATTGTAACCCCATAGGAAACAATAAATTCCTACTACTAGTGCAGTAATTAATAAAGTATTCTTATACTTTACACTTGAGTGAAACAATTTCCTTCCAAGTAATAAGCCAGTCATATATTATAATGTATCTCTTTGTAAAGAAGAACTTGTATAGAAAATTATATATATTTAAAATTAAATTCTTCCTCAAATACACGAGAAAAAGATGTATTAAATTTATTAGCAGTCATAAATAAAAAAAGTAACAATATGGTTTAATTTGTCGAAAATGATGCTTGTAATATCCAGAAAAAGCTGCAAGGAAGTGAAAAATATTATCTTGTACGTACGGTAAATATTTAAAAAAAGATATCTAAATAGACTATACTAATGGATTGCCACAACATTAAACTTTGAGTTTTAGTTACAAGCATATTCCAGCAGTGCCATAAAATATGGTAATTTTTATTGCCATTACGGTACATCAGTCAACGAAAATTTCCTCCGTGTGTAAATAAAAATACACGAAGTAGAAACAACGTGGCATCACTATTAAATGATGATCTCGGTGGATTATAAACTTTGCGTTTCTCATCGCAGCTGTAAGCTGTAAGAGATCCTAAGGGGGACTTAAACAGCACGAGAGTTATTCCGGCTTTGGATTTGGGTAACACATCACATCGAAAACTCTAATCACAATAACGGGTTTCGCCTATTCGGAGCCTTTCGGAGGTCGAGGGCGAGAATTATAATGGAAATAAAGCGGCGAATGTCCTTGAATCAGCTGGTAGGTGCCGAAAGATCTTGCGTAAGAAAGTAAGGCGACGTGCCAACGTCGTTACGACAATGACGGTGAGTACGTCTTCGACACTTATGTCACGTATTTATTAGGCGCTGCACGCAGAACGGATTAGGATCGGCGCCAAGGATCATCCAAGGGGGTCCTTCCAGCACAATGCAGCGTTTTTGTATCTTTAAATAATCCATTCGCTTCGGGGCTCATCAATATTCATCGTCGTCGTTAATCAATCGTTAAAACATGAATTAGCATATCGGAAACTAGTATTCGCTGACATTTACGCGTACACACGTGACGCTGACAGCTGTTTGGCACGCGACGAGGCACGAGATACACGGCAATGGCCTCCATTAGGCTGGAATCTAATATGAATCATCTGGAATACCGTATCCCCGATCAATCTGTCCGGATAATTGCAAATTGAATTTCGATGAGATGGAATTATGGATCCATAATTTACGACAAACACGGACCTCGGTTCAGAAAAGAAGTAACGGTAGTGGACGCGATAAATTTCTTTCGTTTATTTTTTTTCCATGAATTAACTGTGCCCTCAAATACCTAAATATAGTTAGCACGTAACGTACTATAATTTTTATTAAGCATATGTAGAAACACTGGCGGATCTTGAGGGTTGAGTGGTTTTCGGGTTAAAACCCCCTCCTTCCAAATGAAGAAATTAGTTTTGCCGAATTTGTTTGAAAAATCTAGGAAAATGCATGACACTAAGAAAAATATTAAATCAAATAATTTTGAAAAATATTAAATCAACCCCATTATCGACCTCAGGATCCGCTAGTGTGTAAAAATATATATATATATATATATATATATTTCATATTATTTTGTTTTATTTATACACTTTTTATTCGGGGTCTTTTATCGTCTCTTTTTCCAGTCTTTTATTATCTAACAAGTCAATTCAACAGGCAGGTAGAGTTAAACGGGTTGGAAGTGGTCCCATGGTAGCAGGATAAGTGGATTCTCAGAGCCACAATGGAAGCCACACACGTTTCGCCTTGTGGTCCAAATAAATAAAACGAAAGTTTTATCGAATGTAAAACAGAGCTGGTTAGCCTTCGCCAAGAGCGGCTTTATCTTGGTGCTATCAGACCGCCGGTGATAAACCAAGGAGAGCGAAAACCAATCCTCATCGTAAGGGAGCACCCCGAAGAATTTGTATCGGTTGGACCAAGGTACGATATAATAGAATTCAAACCGGCGTTGCGGAGTAACGATCGGAAGCATAAATCTCACTCTTATAACACGAGATTCCCCTGGTCCTGACAACAACGTTCCTCGCACCTTGCCGAGCTTCGATCTTAGCAACGGTGAACGACATCGACGCGAGTCAACGATCGTTTGCCGCGTATATGCATCCAGATTTAGAAAAAAAGGACGCTAATCGCGGTCGTAAAACGCCGGATAAATGGAAACTTTGACTTTCGGGCAAAACATCCCGCTGGACTCCCGAAGCGAGAGAAGGGTTCCTTGAGTTCATTTAAATTCCAGCTTCCCTATCGAACATTATACTACGTTTAATTCTTGTTTTAAGTTTTTAGAGTTTTAAGTTAATTTTAAGTTTCTCCTGGGAGAACCCTATTCTTCCATGAAATTTTCTAGATTTACTCGAACCGATAATTGGCTCCGATAGTTTTGCATTCTGCACTTTATCTCACACGAAATCATTTGTTATCAAATTTATGTTCTAGCTAAACTCTTTTATTGACTGACAACATCTTTATTATAGCATTTTTATATAGTACAAGTTGGAAATAAAAATATGAAACTACAACCTAATCGTGATTGTAAATGAAGTCGAATTTGTCGAGCTGCAGCACCGGTTTCGGCGAACATCAAAGAGAAGTAAAAGAGAAGCCGCTTTTCTCTTTCTTTTGTAATTTAAAATCTTCAAAATTAAATTAACTAAAAATTACACTAAACCTAGATAACAAATATAGAATAAAATAGGCACGTTTATTACTGCTCTATATTTCTTTATGGCATCAAGCTAATTATGAATGATAAAGCATCAAGCGTATCAAGACCGTAAGTCGTACTCACTCGAATGCACGTGCTCGGACTGACGATCGATCCTTAAGTAGGTGAAAATCGACGGAAATGCGGTCGTTTCGCAAGGGTATGGTGCGAGCAGAGGATGTCACCCAGGAAGACCGGCGGTCCCGCGCGTTCAGACGAACCCACTCGAATGCGTTGGCGCGAGTAACAATACGTGCTTGCCGTGAGCTCGGCTGTCCAAAAACACGACCACCTCCACCTGTGGCGGGCAAAGGACTTGAGGCGTGGTTTCCAGGCAAGTCGGATGGGCCTGAACATAGTGGGGACGTAGAAGGATCCAAGAGGAAACTGGAAAATCAGTCGAACCATTTAGCAGTGGCATGTGGAATCGATGCATCGTCGATTTCCTGGTGGACCTCCAGTAATCGCTTACGCGCCTGCACGAGTTCAACCTCGGGCGCGTCTCGGAGTAAGATAATCGTATTCTTCGTCGGGCAAGATCTTCTACGACTCACTAAGAATAAGCTAATTGCTTCTTTACCTTTCGTCTTTTGCATTGAGGTCGAATGCAGGACAAATACTGCGGTACTTTCAAACGTACGCGACGAAACGCGTATGACCGACCGCCGAGATTCAAATATAATCGCGGATAATAATAATTTTTATGTTGAAGAAGATCTCGATTATTTTCATTGAATATTATATATTACTTATATTTATTTACTTATACTTATACTTACTTATTCTATTTTAATTGTAATAATTAATTATGACCATACATCTATCTAAATCTATACATAATATAAGCAACGAGGAATAGATGAAAAAAAAAGAATAAATTATCCCGTCAGAAAAGATTTCTTCATTGTTTTACGAATTTAAATGGTAGCGGCCGATGAGGAAAAAATCGAATTCGTACTTTCACTGAATACACGCTGAATACGCACGGAGGAACTGCTGGAAATGCAGTACTATTCCCGACACGAAGCACGACGGTATTTGTTGTCGGAGCGACGGACAGACAGTTGTGTAAGCAAGAGCGACAATTTGCTACTCGCATTAATCAGTGACTGATTTCGCAGTCAAGCCATCGCGAAAACACGGTCTTGCGGCTTCGATACGTCTTGTATACGCTCCTGAACGTCTGTTCAAGTTTCAAGGTTTCTTTTTTTCTTCTTTCCTTGTGAAATACAGAATCCAATGTGTGATGTATCGCATTATGATATTAAATATTATGATATTAAAATATTTCAAAATACCCATGACTGTACGACGAAATGAGCGATAATGAAGAAGACTGAATTCTCTCTGAGCAGGAGCGACTTCGTGCAACTCGCGCCGCTACGGGCCGCTCTCGGCTCTTTTCACTAGGTAACGCTATCAGCGCGTATCAGCCGCCAGTACGGCTCCATCCCTTCTGCGGAGACGACGTCGTGAAGAGCAGCCCTCGCAACCGTACTCCTACGTCGGAAGAAAATGTTCGTTAACAAGTGCCATCGTGCGCTGAGTGCGCGAGTCTTACCTCGACAGCTGTTAAATGGTATTTGTGTTAAATCATATGTTAGATCTCGTGTAATCCATATATAGGTCAGGAAAACCGGGAAGAGCGCGGGTGCGACATAGACCTCGGCAAAATCGATAAATTCATCCCGGCTCTAACTGAGGTTCTAACTGAGGCTCGCGAGCCTTTAAGCCTTTCCACGGAATATACTGAAACTCTAAATAGCGCGCGGCCAAAAAAAGAATGGCTACTTTTGATATACTCGCGCTTCAACCTTGGAATGTGTCTCGAAACTTGTGAGAAGCATTTTCTTCGACTTGTTTTCTCAATCATTTTGTCAGAGTCAAAATAAGCTGTAGGAGAACATTTTTGCAGTATTAAAATATCCAAGATTTTTCATTTACCGATAAATATTTTACGTTGAGTACATTTTGCTCGTTGCATGTCAAATCATTATGACATTACAACACTGTTACGATAGCGCGACGTAAAATCACAGTGATTCATCAGGCAATCATCCTTAACGAGCATCAATAAAACTAATCGTCCGAGCTATTAGATGATCGACGAGTTAAATTGTTTTTCTGCTCAAATACTAGCATCCGCTGATTCTACCAGAAAGGTAGACTTGAAAGAAAGAACGGCGAAAAATGTATTTGTAGACATATACAGGAAAGATTTAGCTAAAATTTCCTATATGAGCTTAGATATGTACGAGCATTATATGGCCGTTGCAGGCGCTACAATGTGGAAGAGATGCTTAACCGGTTCAGTGCCGAGGGAACCAGACGGACCGGTAGTCGTAACAGAAATACCGGGGCCGCGATCACGCAGCTTGCTACAAGAATTGAATGCGATACAAGTACGTCAACTATCACTTCTTAGGCGCCGTGTTGGCACAATGTTGCAGCTATGCAATTAATCCGTTCAACCATATGTTCAACCATATGCGATGTCTTTAACGTTTTATTTTCCTTAAATTTTCCTATTTATCTATTTTTTCCTTTAAAATTTTTTTATCTTCGAATTTTCTGAAATTCGATATAAATTTGCATATAATTAAGTTCGCCGATGGATGAATAATTATTGCATACGTGTACAATAAAAATATTAATTCGCGCAATTCTCTGTAAATGTGTGCGCCAGAGACGAAATGGATTACAATGTTGAAATCTGTGACTTCAGCAAGCGTCTTCCGTACAATTCTTCGCAGACTACGAAAAATCTTCCGGTAATTACATAATAGACGTTGACGGGAACGCGTTGCTGGACGTTTACATGCAAATCTCGTCAATGCCCTTAGGGTACAATCATCCGGCGATGCTGGAGACGCTCGCCGATCCCGTTAATCAAGTGAGTGATATAAAGCCGCTCCATCGCGCGTGGAGCGGACACTTTACATACAGAATTTGCATGCTAATCTCCTCTACAGGATACGTCACTTAAACCTTAAGTGTACAGCCTTTCATAAATTTCCGGTAGTACAAGTTCAGTATTCCAAGAATACCTTGCGAATTATTTACACACTGACTTCTCATCTTTCAGAAAATCATAGCGAACAGACCCGCGTTAGGCGTTTTTCCAGGGAAAGATTGGCCTAATAAATTGCGCAACGTGCTGCTTAAGAAACAAGTACCTAGTTAATACAGTTTTGCTTATATTTGTAACTTATTATTCCGTTTTCTTACGCAATCGCGCAAGATTTCAATTGACACTATTATTATCTTACACAGGTCGCTCCCCCTGGATTATCGCATATTACGACCATGATGTGCGGCTCTTGTTCCAACGAGAACGCTTTCAAGAACATCTTTATCTGGTACGCCGAGAAGCAGAGGCAAGGCACGCCGTTCACGAAGGAAGAAATGGTAACGTGCATGATGAATCAAAGCCCTGGCTCGCCACGGTACTCCATCATGTCTTTTAAAGGTGCAGTGCGTCAATTAGTCATATCTGTTCTTTCAATTTAGTTGGAGCTAATCTTTCTAGACATTTATAATGATATCAACAGGTGCCTTTCATGGGAGAACCTTGGGCTGCCTTTCCACGACTCACAGCAAATACATCCACAAAATGGATATACCAGCTTTTGACTGGCCCACCGCCTCCTTTCCAGAGTACAAATATCCTCTAGCGGAGAACGTGCAAGAGAATCAACGGGAGGACGAACGTTGCCTTGCAGAGGTGCCATCAAACATTCTAAGGCGTTTTCTCTTTCATCATCTTGGACGCAAGGAGAAATTTTGACAATTAAGGAGTAACGATGTTTCAGGTCGAGGAATTATTCGAGAAGTACAAGAACGAGAAGAAAGTACTGGTAGCCGGCGTGATAATCGAGCCTATTCAGGCGGAAGGCGGTGATAATCACGCGTCGCCCGAATTCTTCCGGGGACTTCAACGCGTTACGCGAAAGGTAGAAAAATATTAAGTAGCGAACTTGCGATTGTCTCAGCGTGCGTTGTGAAAGACTCATTATCAATCGCGCGTTAAAACGTTTTAGCATGGTGCGGCGTTGCTCATCGACGAGGTGCAAACTGGTGGTGGTCCGACGGGGAAAATGTGGTGCCACGAGCACTTTAATCTGGAATCTCCGCCCGACGTGATGACTTTTAGCAAGAAAATGCAGCTAGGCGGTTACTATCACACGGAGGATTTCAAGTAAAGCATCTCCCCTCCTCGCGATGAAACGATAACGATAATCAAAAAGAATTATACCGATTAATT
Organism: Ooceraea biroi; assembly: GCF_003672135.1. Taxonomy (NCBI): domain Eukaryota; kingdom Metazoa; phylum Arthropoda; class Insecta; order Hymenoptera; family Formicidae; genus Ooceraea; species Ooceraea biroi. Next base: position 3,449,962 of record NC_039514.1, on the reverse strand, counting down.
AACGCGCAAACGTGTCGCAGGCCGAAGCAATCGTACCGCGTGTTCAACACGTGGATGGGCGATCCCAGCAAAGTGCTGCTGTTGGAATCGATAATGGAGATAATCAGGAAGGAAAATCTCTTGGACAGGGTTACGCGCGTTGGCGATTACATGTTGAAACATTTGATGGAGATCGAGAGGGAACACTCTGGCATCGTCAACTCGGTGCGCGGACGTGGAACTTTCATCGCGTTCAACTGCACCTCACCTGAAATGCGGGATACGGTCATCAAGAAACTTTTGGCTAAAGGTATAAGACAACCCCTATAACATTTTCTGCAATTGCAAATATGGCAACAAATTATGTTTGCCGGAAGGTCGCAAATGGAAAACATACTTTGTTAACATACTTTGTTGCAATTCTGTTAGCACACTTACGTCAATATGCAACATTTTCACCGTTCTATTGTCAGATCTGCTCTAATGTTGTCGTCAATTTGACTGTGGAATATGTTCGTCAGATTTGGTTCACATTGGAGACCAACTGAGGACACAGTAGGCTCTGGCTTTGGCATTATAGTTCCGCTGACATTTGTTTCTCATTTGGCAACATCCCACAACCAAAATGTTTGCTGGGAACAGATTTTTCAATAACGTTTTTGCATTCTCATCTGCCGCGCTCTTGCAGGTATCCAGGCGGGTGGATGCGGAAGTCGAGCTATACGTCTGAGACCCGCGCTGACCTTCACGGAGCGGCACGCCGATATATTTTTGGATGCGCTTCGCTCCACGCTGAAAGGGTAAAGATATTCATTGTGATTCCCGTGTCTTCCGAAGTCAGATGTCTTCCATTACAGAATAACATGGATATCGATCACGTTGTATGGCACCTATAAATGTCCATTATTTTTATATGGTAATTACGCTATAGTGCGATGTAACTTTTAAGAGACTGCGATGAATTATCATCCAACGAGATCTAGCGAATTAATTAACTTTTTTGACGAAACGTTCTTATAAAGATTACAAAATTGCAAAGCAGAAGTATTTTTCGACGAATCTGAGTGATATTTTATCTCGATTATATATATTTCATACTCTGTACAGTAGTCACTGTAATGTTAAAAAATGTCGTATAGACTAACGCTCAGTTAATTGATTGTTATATACGATAGCATTATATACATATATATTATATTTGATTGATTATAATTTACACTAGACACACGTCTCTTCCGTTTATGTGCACTAATCAATTGGACTGACGTATGCAGACAATTTATTGTACAATCACAAAATGTCTTCCAAGAGAACTGCCAATAAAAAGCGCGAGTACGCGCGCGCGCGTCCAAACTGTACTCGGACAATTATCTCCAAGAGCCTCTGCCAGTGTCACTCACTTCGACATCTTCCTAAGTACATCGGCAAAGTATTCGTACTCCCGATGGTGACTCTTCTGCATCATGTATGCCTTCGTCCTCATCTAAGAATTCATGAAATAATTCAAAAATGCAAAAGCAAAACCACGTGCGTAAGAGCATAAATATTTACCGCCACTTTGGGATCCAACGGACCATGTCGTTGCGACAAGTTCCACAAATTAACAGCCATGTTCGCCAGCGCGGGCTCCCGCAAATCAGCGCGGATAACGAAGCAGTTGAACAGCTCGAGCGCCAAAGCCGACTGCTTGTCGAATTGCTCGGTTGAACCGAGGTATTTGAGGTGATTCAGGATCTCCTCAACGATCTTGGAGCAAATTTTATTGATCTCCCCAATAAACTTCTGATCGGATCCATACAACTTATCGTTCGAATCAACCTGCAGTGCCACCACAAGATTGATACTTAATTTCTGGCTAATTTAATATTTAATCTCACAGCGTGGTAAATATAGCGATCGACTAAACTAATCGTCCCTTCAATGCAGAAAAGTGGAAAATACCTTGTCAATATGGTACGGGTAATTTTCTTGGGCTATTGTAGACAGAAGATCCAACACACGCAAGTATAGGTATGACTTGGTTGAAGTGTTCTCTTCGAAGCAACGTTGAACCGCATTGAGCAAGCCTCTCATGAGGTATAAGACACCGTGCTCGGGACTATCCTAATATAATAGAATTTATAATATAATTTATAATAATAATTAATAATTTATAATATAATTTCATAATTGTAAGATTAGCAATAATAAATGCATATCCACACATACCGGAACTACCAGCAACGTTGACAAGAAATTCGACAAGTACGACAGCAAGTACGGTTGCGAGCTCTTCTGTCTCCCATCGATATCGATAGTTTTCGGCATCTCCGGAACCAAGCTTAAAGCAGCCTTGAAGCAAGCGTCGGCTGGAAAATTCACGTACATAAAGTGTGAACATCAATGAAGCAATATGCAGTTGAAGGATTCATCTTACCTTGGCCTAGACACTGATTCAAAAGAGCGACTTGCCCGGACAGCAGATACAGTTGAAGGCGCGTGTGGACCAGAGTTAACGATGGTATGGTGATGAAGCAGAACGCGGCACAAGCGCGTACGAAAGCCGACGTTCTCCTCGTGTGATGACCGCGTACGATTTTTCTGGTGTCAACTGATAATCTATTCACACACTGCGCGTACAAAAAAATGTTTTGTGTTAAAGTTCTTTTGCATTTTCTAATATAAATTATGACATTGAATATTATATTATAAATTAATATCGAGTATATTGAGAAAGAAAAAAAAGAAAATATATATCGTACCTGTACAAGTTGTACATGAACGCTGTCAAGATTGGGAAACGCTGCCCTGGCCTCTACATAGAAGCTAAGCTGCTTTTCAAAATCGCGCCCGTAATCTACTCGTTGCACCAGGCCGCAAATGAGCTGTCCAATCTGTCGTTTCTCGTCTTCGACAGTCAAGGCACTGCGATAGATTTATTTTTATTTTTACATATCGAGACTTGGTTCTTTGAAGAGAAATTGACGCACCTGACGGAATCGTGCATTATTCTTGCGATGAACATCAGAGCATTTATGATAATCGGATCCGTAATAGACCCACTTTGTGCACTTAATCCTTCTATAACGGTTTTACAGACCTCGACCTTGATACTTTCCTTGTGGAACAGGTCAATTAACGGCAAGAAATTATCCTGCAAAGACAACAATCATAAATCATAAATTGACGTAAAATTAAGTACGATCGCGAGAATAATTACCACGGCAAGCAGTGATTCAAAATCTTGCGTATGAGCGACTATCTTCTCAACGATATTCTGCAATTGCGGGTAATAGTTTTCGAAAGCTTTATTCGGTCGCAGGTGATCGATTATTTTGCCAAAAAATAAATTCAATTCGTTTACCTGTAACATACGCATTGCGTTAAAATGATTAGAAAAAAAAGATACGTCGAACAATCAGTAATTTACAGAGAAATGTATGACGGTAAATTGGATCCAGATCTCGATGCAATGCATAAACTTATTGGAATCTGTGAGTTCCGTTATGTATTTCCATATCACATTCAACACCGATTGACAATCTTCTTTCGGTGGAGATTCTCGCACGAGGCACTCGCCGAAACTTCGATATAAGAGATACTGAGGATACCCTAAAAAATTATTGCAAGAAATTTAACATAAAAAATAAATTACAATATTTAAAAATTAATCTTTTAAATCTCGATACCATCGTCTTCACTCGCCACTATTAGATTTACAAATTCTATAGCGCGTGCAGCGATATATGCTGGCTTAAATGCAGTTAGCACTGTGTTTAACAATAACGATCTGGAAAAGGATATAACTATAATTTTAATTAATTTTAAATATAATTTCAAAATTATTATATATAATTTAAAAACATTATTTAAATGAAACATTTTGAAGTATATTTAAGATAATACCTATTCTCCTGCTTTTTGCATCGCGACAGGACTTCTTTGAGAAGGCTCTCGGGCAACGTTGCCACTAAAACCTGCATAATCCAGTCGAGAGCCGGTGAATAAAGATTCAGATACGAGTGCAAAGTGAGATTTTGCTTCGCCAATTCGTTTCTCACGGTAGATCCAAATAGCTGCTGGTACGTAAAAAGAAAATCGTAAAAGTTCTCTTTCACGAATTTGAAATCCGACGTTTTGTTCAACGCCAATCCCACGCGACACAGATAGCATCTCGCGTAAACTGCGATCAGTGGGTTGCCAATTCCTCTTATCATACTTGTTATGCGTAGCAGAGCGGTATTAAATTCACTGGAATAAATATGTGCTTTCAAGCTTTTATATTTAATTTCACGCACTTCACGTTACAAGCGACTCTTACCTCGTGGTTAGAAAACTGTAGGACTTAATTATTGCCATTTCTACATAGAGACGCGGCACCAATTCACGTATAGAAGCTATTTTGTAGAACCAATTCCGACACGTCTCCTTTGCATTTTCGGGAACCATGTCGGGCGTGAAGTTATCGGGCAAGCTTGTTGGCGTTTTGCTGCCTGGCCTGAGAAAGAAATTAAATATAATTAAATATATAATATAAAATGTCTAAAAGATTCTTCGTGCACAATTACTTGTAGTACTCAGCCTTCATTTTCAATCTTTCGTACACAAGCTTCCCAAAAATGTCTAATATATCTGTGATGAGGACAAACTTGCTTGGATAAAAAGCCATTACGGATGTGTCTACTAACAATTTGGCACACTGAAATAATTTAAAATTAATCGTGAACTCTGTGTGAACTCTTGAGGCTTACATAGATGTCAGATAAATAAATGAAAACCTGAATCGCAATTTTGAGCGCCTTCACTCTTTGATCGGAATGCCAGGCTTGTACCAATTCGTTGTTCAATTGTTCAATTCGCGCTGTGTACTGTTGCTGCGACAAGTCCAGCATTTGTCTAATCGAGCCTTCCTCAAAGTCATCCAACTGCTCCAGTCGCGTCTTCACTTTGTCGACCATTGGCCCACTTGGCTGAACTTTTACCACAACTGTAATAAATCGTGTTAAGCAGGAGGGAATGTATTGCTAACGTATTTAAATATATACAATATTTTATAAAAACTATTAAATAATTTTTACTAATTTTATAAATAACTTGGAGATTTTCTTTTTAAAATACCTTTTTCTCCACCTGGTAGGAAACTGGTAACGATCGACAACTTCTCAGAGGTAGTATATTTACTGAGTATAGCCGAGCGTCTAAGAGACCATGGTTCTACCAATTCCTCAGCTGTGTCTTTTACTTTTTTACCAGCAAGTGCGATATTGGAATAGTCCCACTATGTTCCATACAATGTAAATAATAATTATAAAATATAATGTAATATAACAAAATATAAGTAACAAAAGCAATACCTCACCTCATCTGCAGCCATCTTAGAGAGAGGATCCAATTCTTCGCGTGCAAATTGCGTAAGAGGATCCGAACCGTCCAGGGAAGGATGGCTCAACAGTGGATCGTTGAGTGGATTTATAGGAACTGGCGTGTGCGTCGGTGTCGGTGTTCCAGTAGAGGAATTAGTGCTCGTACTTCGTAACGCATTTCGTCTAGTCGCACTACGCCCATCAATCAACTAAACACACAATACAAAGATATTGTTTACTAAAATTATGCACAAGTAATATTAAGTTATTAGAGATTGATTTAAATATTTAACAATTTAATCATATCTTACGGTGATTACAACTGGTTTTAGAGGATGGTCTACGGCTTCTTCCAGGCATGCATATTTTACGGTCCCATATTTCATAGGTTTTGATATCCTGCAGCAAAAATTCTTTGCTATAGAGTACAAATTCTTCCTGACATATTAAAAGATTCTCTGAAATATTTCATTTCAAGTAGACACTTAAATGAAAATCAATTTTCTCACCATTCTATGTCAGTCATATTTTCAGCGTATCGAAAATGTTTTCAACTTATAGATAAAAGTATAGTCTACTGTTATGCCGATGTTGTGCAATTTATTCATGCAGTTTTCAGACTTGACATCAGAAAAGATCTTCATGAAATCAAATGACAGATAATTCTCGACATCATTTTCACACCAAGTGTGGGCAGTCTGGAAGCTGTAGTCCGGTTGATGCTCCAAATGCTTCAGACACTTTCTTTCCTTCTATGGAAAGGAAGAGGGAGGAAAGAAGGAAGAGGATGAAAAGTGTTCCGAAGAATTTGAAACATCAGCTGGACTACACCTATACATGAAGTCTGATAATTTATTTATTGCGCTTATTGGCTACCTTAATGCAAAACTAGGGATTTTTTCAATTAACATCTCCTAAGTTTCTGTTCTCATAACTTGTGATTTACAAAATACAATACGGACTTTTTCTTGTGCACTTTGAATAAATTTAAATTCGAGGGCACGAATCTGCCGTTCACAGTGAATTCTAATTTGCAGCTGTTATTTTGTAAAGCTGTTAATCAGAGATGTAATAAATCCTCAGTTGGTTAATCCAACCGTACAACTCAACAATAGTTTAAATATTTCGCGGTAGCACCGATTTTCAGGGCGGCACCAACACTACTCTCATTGAGCATGAGTGTCCCATTCTCTCCAGTTCCCCCTATACTCCAATATTAATGGATTGTCCGCTAAACTTTAGGACTTGTGCGGAAATTCGTAAGGTATCAGCGATGGATGATGTCCTCGAGAGTTGGGAGCAAATCGAGGAGTCTGGTGTAAGATGCATTCAAAAGTTCGCCTTTCAAGCTGGACGTGGAGCTACATATAATTCTGTACTAACCTATACCACACGCGAATTCCTTCAAGTGCACATTTCTCAGTAGCAAGTAGAGTGAACGAACTGACCTTTTCGAGTCATTTTACATTAGATCGTGTCCGCTGATCACGTCTCTGTTGCTTCTTATTATACTTGAACTTCTCGTCAAAATGTCAACACATGACTCTCTAATTGTTGTAATTGTGGCTTATATTACCATAAGGATACCATGAACTGTTAATCTTGATCGAATTTGTCTCTTGATAATATTGAAGTAGTTATTTATTTTATGTATACAAGGAAGGAACGTGAAATCGTGATGAATTTCAGGCACTCGACAAAAGACTGGATGCTCTGCGATTAAACACAGAAGAAGAAATAGAATCTAGGTAGGCTTAAAAACATTCTTCAGGTTTATGTTTTCCTTTTATTCCTTTATATTTTCCTCAATTTTTCACAACTCTTGCTTATAGGAGCGGTCACAATACAAATACAAGAATGATCATACTAGGGGAGGATGGACTGAGGTCTCAGTACGTACCACCAAAACCTACGGTGAAAATCTTGAAGAGACCCACTGGAAACTCGCGAGGGAGCGGCGACGGACCAAACGATGATAAACCTAAGCAACCTATCAAGTCGTTGAAGCAGGTATACGTTTTACTTGTTTTACCTTTTATGGAAAAATTAAACACGTACACGAGCAAGAAATAATTTCAGAGAGAGCAGGAATATGCGGAAGCACGGAGAAGAATCTTAGGGGAAGAGAAAAGCCCGGAGGAAAAACTGACGCAAGAGATTAACCGAATTCAACCAAAATCGACGGTACCAAATAACGGGAACAACGTTCCCAGCAACGTTGTTCGCATGCCTACAGGCCCAGACGGCACCCGGGGTTTCAGCGTACGTAGGTAGCGCGTCTTCCAGGGATCAATTCTTTCCACCCATCTTTTTCCTCTTCCTTGTCACTGCCATGGCAAAGAGGAACGGCTATGAGGCCGATGGTACGGAAGAACCTTGCGCTCCCGGCCAAAACATCCTTGAAACTGTATCTCGCGGATTATCATCGCGCACAGATTTATCTTTACGAGGATCGAGGAAACGTGGACTCAACGATGCCAACGTTAGACGCGCTAACATCGCGTCGCATTTCGTCAGTGTTTATTACATTTTGAAGACTCGAAATGCAAGAGAAAACGGATATACAACAAAGAAAAGATATATATAAAATATATATATAATAATTTTATATATATATATATAAAGAAAAAGAGTTAGAGACTATGCAATGGATACACGATGTGAAAACGCAGCTTGTTTTATTTCATAACTTGCAAAATATTCGAGGTATTTAATAGATTATGTAATAGTCGTATTTGCATTATCTAATAAAACAACTTCCTGTACATATATATATAGCACACAAATATGTTTCAATAATGTCGATTGAGTATTTGAACACGATTCATATGCCAATGTAGTCTATTATTATTATACAGTAATATAATGATAATTATGTTTGATCCATTGTGTACACGTTTAGTTATATTATTTATCAAATTAATATTTAATTTACCCTACACACACATACACGTAACAGCAATGATGATTAAATATATAGCTCTTGAAGTGATAAGTCAATTTTAGTCGAAAATATGACTATGATTATTGCTCGTTAACGTCTTTCTCTTCTGAATTACGGCGATTCAGTTATAAAAGTTCAAAAAAATTAATAAATCTTGTATGATTAGCAATGTTCAATGTTGCATCGTGAGTTTGCTCCAGTTCGTTCGCACACTTATAATATTGGGAAGATCTTTTAATTTGCCAAAATTTTTCAGCTAATTAGGAGAGTAAAATCACTGTACATTGCTCGTATGACAGGCTCATTATTGATGTATTAAGTATCCAAATTAATTCGGTACTGTTTTTTTGAAGAATAAAAAAAGTATCGAATTATTAGAAAAATAGACATGACAATTTTCGAAATATTCGTCATTATTTTCTAATATTTTTCTTTGTCGGGCAGTCGACAAATCTCCTCCCCAAAAAAATAAAAAAATAAAGTAGAGAGGTCAGAAACAGCTTTATTTTTAAATAGTATAGCCGAGTAACGAAATAAATGACTTTTACTTTCAAGTACGATTTACTGGCGAATAGAAAAGCTTTATTTTATATCGGTGAATTTTATTTACAAATATGACTCAGCGAGGGAAATATTAACCGTACAACACGAAAAATAGTCGATTGGTCTTGCTTTACGAAGAATATACCTAAGGTCATTTCCACAACTAACCTAACTTTAACTTATTAATGGAGAATTCACACTGTGCCTAAAATCTCTAGAAAACAAGCTCTCCTATTGGACCGAACGTCACACGTGGGACATCGGACGCAGTGAAATTGGGCCTTAATGTGATACGGACCTAACGTAAATGTGATACGGACTTGATCAGTTGTTGGCAGCTCTGCTCCCGGTAGAAGCAAGTCGAGTAGCGCGAAGCGAGCAGCGGGACGCAAACGACGCGGAGGAATAGTCGGTGAGATACGTGCGCGAGGTCTTATATTCTCGTTCGCGAGTGTGTTATGATCGCCGACGCGAGCAATTGAGCGATCAACGTCGTCGCATCTGAGCGGGACAACCACTGCGTGTGCCTGTGATATGCCAATAATTGGCGTTCGCGGCACCGCGAATGGACGTTCCGTCCTAGAGTCCAGCCGACGCTACACAGCGAGCGACTCACTCTCGCCGAGGCGAAGTCACTAAAGGTACGCAACGCTCGCGGCTCGCTCGCTTCCCGCGAGGCCCAGTCGTCGTGGCGCAATTCGCTCGCGATCCGCGACGGCTCCTCGCGAGGCAACCAGAGGAGGACAGGTGTTCTCGCCGCGGAACGAGCGGCGTCAACGTCCTCCTCGAAACCACCTCGCACCAATTAGATGGCGGCCTTTTCCCGCCATATTTTTCAAAGCTCCCTCCAATATGGACACTCACCGCTCCGGTAACAGTTTTTATTTGGTGAAAACAGAAAACGTTCCTCCAAGTGCACTTGGATCTAGATTGTATTTTTCATTGAGACGCGGCGATCAGATGGACAGATTGCGCGGAATCGAAATCGAAAGTTGATTTCGCGGGACTGACTCTGCAGCAGTTTTTACGAAAACAGAGTTGTAATTTCAAATGCGTTGAAAACTTTTACTTTCAGAATGCCCATGTGATTAATGTATGTTAATATCCATAGATCTCTAACAGTACACCATATCAAAATGAGTGCAGCCATGGAGAACGGAGCCGGCAATGGCAAATCTGCTGCCAAGCAGAAGACCATCGAGGGCATTTATCAAAAGAAATCGCAGTTGGAACACATCCTGTTACGGCCGGATACCTACATCGGATCCGTCGAGCCACTTACAGAGATGATGTGGATTTTCGATAAAGAGAAGGATATGATGATTCAGAAGGATATAAAGTACGTTCCTGGATTATACAAAATCTTTGATGAAATCCTGGTGAATGCCGCCGATAATAAACAACGTGATCCCAAGATGGACATGATCAAGATCGATATCGATGTGTAAGTTATCGTTACAGCATTATCCTAAAATCTACAAGCAAAATTCTATCGCTAAATACACATTTAAAAACGAAGTTGACCTTTGTTTTTTTTTTTGAGATTTGTCAAAAAGAATATTAGAAAATAATGACAAATACTTGGAAAATTGTCAGGTATATTTTTCTAATAATTCCGTTTTTTTTTTCTTTGAAACAACAGTACCGAATTAATTTGGATACTTAACACATTAATACACTATTACAGTGCAAACAACACTATTTCCGTGTGGAACAATGGGAAAGGTATCCCTGTAGTGGTACACAAGGAAGAGAACATGTACGTACCTACCATGATATTTGGCCACCTTTTGACCTCCTCGAATTACGACGACGAGGAGGAAAAAGTGACCGGTGGCAGAAATGGCTATGGTGCGAAGCTGTGTAATATTTTTAGTCACCGTTTTACCGTCGAAACTGCAACAAAAGAGTATAAGAAGTCGTTAAAGCAAGTAAGTGCGACTCGTCAATCGTCTGATTTTTACCAGTTCCATCAGTAATGTTCATCCTGCCTGCAGACATGGGGCAACAACATGGGAAAAGCCAGTGAGCCTAGAATCAAGGAATATTGCGGTGAAGATTTCACGAAAGTCACGTTTTCGCCGGACTTGTCAAAGTTCAAGATGCAGTCTCTCGATGATGATATCGTGGCTCTCATGTCCCGAAGAGCGTACGACGTGGCTGCTTCCTCGAAGGGCGTAAAGGTGTATCTGAACGGCACCCGCATTCCAGTAAAGAATTTTAAGGATTATGTAGATTTGTACATTAGGGGGAAGGAAGATGATGCCGGAAACGCGTTCAAGATCGTTTATGAGAATTGCAACCCTCGCTGGGAAGTGGCAATCACCTTGTCTGACAAGGGATTCCAACAAATGTCATTTGTAAATAGCATCGCGACAACGAAGGTAGGTCAAGGTTTATTGCGGTTAATGGAATTAATAGTCGCTGTTGCAAAATTTTACATAGAGTTTAGTTGAGCCGATCTGAAAATTGAACACCAATTGCAGGGTGGCAGACACGTCGACCACGTGACAGAATTGATAGTCAAACAGTTGACTGAAACGCTGAAGAAGAAGAACAAAGCCGGCGTGGCGATTAAGCCGTTCCAGATCAAGAATCACTTGTGGATCTTCATCAACTGTCTCATCAACAATCCCACATTCGACTCTCAGACTAAGGAAAATATGACCCTGCAGCCCAAGAGCTTTGGTTCCAAGTGCACGTTCACCGATAAATTTATCACTTCCGTGAGTTGCGAACTCGTTTGTGCTAAACACCTCTTTATCCACAGTTGATCATTCTTCATGATGCGATTACAGGTTACAAAAGTTGGTATCGTGGAAGCGGTGTTGTCCTGGGCAAAATTCAAAGCTGATAGTCAGCTTGAGAAGCTGGGCCCTAAATCGAAGCAGAGAAAACTTCACGGTATACCCAAGTTGGAAGATGCCAATGACGCAGGAACTGCAAAATCGCTGGAGTGCACGCTGATATTGACCGAGGGAGACTCAGCCAAAACGATGGCTGTGTCTGGTATCGCCTCCATAGGCCGAGATAAATACGGCATATTTCCATTGCGAGGTAATCAATTTTAATTTAATTTTAATTTAAATAATCAATTTTATTGAGAAAATAGATAATAATAATAATCTCTATCACAGGCAAAATGCTAAACGTGAGAGAAGCTACGCACAAGCAGATTCTGGAGAACGCTGAAATTAATAACTTGATAAAGATCCTTGGTCTTCAGTACAAGAAGAAGTACGAAACTCGAGACGACCTGAAAACGTTGCGCTATGGAAAAATGATGATCATGACTGATCAGGATCAGGTGAAATTTCTCGCATGGATGATTACACGTATACTCACCATGTCATACCATGTCATTTTACAATTAAATTTCTGTTTGTTTAGGACGGTTCACATATCAAAGGTCTCTTGATCAATTTTATCCACCACAATTGGCCCTCGTTGTTAAAACTGAATTTTATTGAGGAATTTATTACGCCGATCGTGAAGGCCACCAAGGGCAATCAGACTCTGTCCTTCTTCTCGCTACCGGAATTCGACATGTGGAAAAAGGAAACGGAAAATTTCCATACGTATAAGATCAAATACTACAAAGGTGTTGATTTATAAATCTTTGATTGCATTGCATTATTATGATTATTATTATCTATAAGAATTATCTGACAATTATTTGGATTTGCACAGGTCTGGGTACTTCGACCGCCAAAGAGGCGAAGGAGTACTTCGAGAATATGACCAGACACAGAATACGCTTCCGGTACGACGGCGAGCAGGACGATCAGAATATCATCATGGCATTCAGCAAGAAGTGTGTCGATCAACGCAAGGATTGGCTGATGAATCACATGAACGAGACGAAAAGAAGGAAGGAAATCGGCCTGGGCGAACGTTATCTCTACGAGAAAGACACGCGCGCCGTCTCCTTCTCGGACTTTATTAACGTGGAGCTGGTGCTGTACAGCAACTATGACAACGTGAGATCTATTCCGAACATGATAGACGGTTTCAAGCCAGGCCAGAGGAAGGTGATGTTCACGTGCTTGAAACGTAACGATAAACGCGAGGTGAAAGTCGCTCAGTTGGCGGGATCGGTTGCCGAACACTCGGCCTACCATCACGGCGAGACGTCCCTCATGGCGACCATAATCAACCTCGCGCAGAACTTCGTCGGCAGCAATAATATTAATCTACTGCAACCCATCGGTCAGTTCGGCACGAGGCTTGCCGGAGGAAAAGACGCCGCCAGTCCGAGATATATTTTCACGATGCTGAGGTGCTTATTACGTTACAACGCAAAATATTTGTAGAAAAAATCTATATCTCTGTTTCTCTCTCTCTTTTTGCACAGTCCGTTAGCGAGGTATATATTCCACAAACACGACGACGCTCTCCTGAGGCACGAGTACGACGATAATCAAAAGATCGAACCGGTCTTCTACGTGCCCGTAATTCCCATGATGTTAGTCAATGGCGCCGATGGCATCGGTACCGGATGGATGACCAAGATTCCGAATTACAATCCTCGGGAGATCATTGAGAATTTGCAGAGAATGATGGACGGCGCGGATCCAAAACCAATGGTGAGATATTGATTATCTACGTAGTTGACGTCATAATCTTAGAAGAATGTTCTATATTTAATAAATATACAAAAGATAATCCTTGAAATGTAAAATATAAAAAATAAATAAAAATTCTTCAAAATAGTATTATTTCAATAATATTCAAATTTCAACTTATTATTATTATTTCAATCTGACGTAATCGTAATCTATTTATTTTAGACACCGTACTATAAAAATTTCAAAGGCGCCGTAGAGAGTTGCGGAGATTATCGTTACGTTATTAGCGGTGAAGTATCGATAATAGGACCCGATAAAATTGAAATCACTGAACTTCCCATTGGTACATGGACACAAACCTACAAGGAAACTGTGCTGGAACCTATGTTACACGGGACTGATAAAACGCCGGCTATCATCACGTAAGAATTTTCTTTTTATTTATGATAAATGAAAAAATTTATGGAAATTTTCTTCTACTTTTTCTCACGCATATTTTTATCGTAGGGATTACAAAGAGTACAACTCAGACACCGCGGTACACTTCATAGTAATGTTGAATCGTGACAAATTGTACGAACTGGAAAAAGAAGGTCTTCATAAAGTGTTCAAACTACAGACGACGATGACAATAACGTCTATGGTAAGACATTGACATTGATGATCGCAATTGAAACGGACATACCTCAACTCGATTTTTCTTTCTGTGCAGTGTGCGTTCGACGAGAATCAATGTCTGAACAAATACGATAACGTGGTACAAATATTGAAAGTATTTTATAAAGTACGACTGGATACGTATCACAAGAGGAAGGATTACTTGGAGGGAGTTCTGCAAGCGGAGGCGGCGAAGCTGTCGAATCAAGCGCGCTTCATTCTCGAGAAGTGCGACGGCAATTTGGTGATAGAGAACAAAAAGAAAAAGGACATGATAGCGGAGTTGGTCCGACGTAATTACGACTCGGACCCAGTAGTGGCGTGGAAACTCGCGCAGAACAGGGAACAGGCACTGGTAAGTAAATTTTTACTTGGAGATTTTCTACTTGAAAAATTCGCAGTTATTTACTTGGTTTAAACTTTATTTATACTGCTACGTCAGGAGGATCAAGTAAGTTATTATAGAAAGCAACAGTATGTAAAACTTGCAAAAGATCTTTTAACAGACGCAATCATTCTCCAACTAAAAAGACAAATCTTTTAACACTCTGCTACTTAATGGAAGCAAGCAGAACATTTTCAACATTAAATGGAAAATTTTGGATTATGGTTGTCCTCATAAAAAGATCTTCCGTTATGTTAACAAATGCCTACAATTTTACCAATAATTTTCATTGTCGCGAAAAAAATAGGAGGAAGTTGCGGCGGACGAGGATGAGAATGCTCCGACCGCGACTGCAATGGAGAAGGAAAACTTCGATTACCTTCTCGGAATGACCATGTGGTCATTAACGAAAGAGAAAAAGGACGATTTGTTGCGGCAACGGGACGAGAAAGTTTCCGAATTGAAAAGATTGCAAGCTCGAACGCCGATATCTTTGTGGAAAGAAGATCTGGACAATTTGTTGATTGAATTAAACAAGGTAAATAATCTTGTTTCGAATAAAAAGTGATATCATTTCTAATTATCTATGCAACGTTTGCACAGTTGGAAGAAAAGGAGCGGAAGGAGGAAACCAAATCGAAACAAAACGAGAAGAAACCGCCCTCGAAGTTCTACAAGGGCGAAGATACTCGCCGCATACTTCCTGTCATCGATGTCGAACTGAAAAAGAAGATCGAAAAAGCGGATATTGTGTCGAAAGACAAAAAAGAAGGCATAAAGAAGCCTAGAGTAAGAAAACATATTTCATTTATTCGCGGACTTGTGTCTCTCGTTATATTATAATATAACGTATGGTGCTATAAATTTCTGCATAAAAAAATTCAGGTAAAGAAAGAGGCAATCTCGCTAGATGAGAAGGATGAGTTTGATGCATTACTCGAATCCAATACGAAATCTCTCGACGACAGGCTTGGAAATTCTCCTGAAAAAATAGAAAAAAAGATGGGCTCGAAGAAAGGTGCGTACACTACTAATTCGCCAAATATTTATCAACATTCCACTAGCTAGATATTCTCACGAATCACTTTTATTATTATCACAAGCAGGAGTGAAGCAAACGACCTTGCAATTTAAGCCGATCAAAAAGGGAGCCAAGAAGAAGGATAAGGATTCGGACGATAGCGATGACATTGATTTTGGCAGTATTTCACCGCTCCCGCAACCCGCACGATCGTCTCGCAGAGCAGCAGGTATTCCTTTTCATCCTAGCATCCATTGCGGAAATTATTTAAAAAAATATCAAAATTTTTGATATTAAAATTGTTAACTTTGAGCAGCAACTAAGAAGAAGTACACAATAGAGAGTAGCGAGGAGGATTCGGATAGTGATCGTGAAATGTTTAGCATCTCCGATTCCGAGCAAGTGTACGTACGGTCGCTATATTACAGTTTAATATAACAAAAAAATATATATATATAATATTGCTTCAAGCAAACTTTGTCATTGTGCGTCTTCTTTACAGACACAAGAAACAGGATTCCATCATAGCATTAAGCGACTCCGATGACAACTTCAAACCAAGCAAGAAACCGGCCCAACCGGCACGTAAGTCACATTAAATATACCCACGTACATACGCGTTTTTGTTGCGGAATGCATCAGAATATTTATTCTCGCAGCGACTTCGGAGGAACTATTCGACTCGTTGGTCGGCTCTTCCCCAGAAAAGCAACAGAAACCTTTGATATCCTCATCAGGGGAGGATTCGCCTCTAAAGTTTACGCCGCCTAAGAAAGGTAATCAACGTTAATTCAGAAACGAGCGTTTATATTGAGCATTTTTATAAAAATTATTTCTTCAATATGGATCCTTTTTGCAATATTTTAAGGGCAAGCAGTTATTTAAATAATTGATACAAAATGATACGTACAGTTAACTAAAAACTATTTCGTTATTAAAATTGATTCTTACATTTTAGCACCTGCTAAGAAGAAGACTGAGAACGGTGGCAATAAAAATCTGAAAAGACAGAAGAAGAAAATGAAATCGTCCGAGGACTCTGATACGGATGACATGTTCACGGCTAAGCAGAGTGTAAGTGCAATATTTCTAATTCAATGTATGCTTCTCTATTGTTCGCGATAAGATCTTTTCTCATCATTGATCTGTTTTCTTGTAGAAGAAGAAAAAGAAGAAATCGGACTCCGAGGACGACACTGTGGAGGATTCACAGTTGCCACCGCCTCGGAAAACTGCTGGTCGAGTTCGAAAGCCCGTATCTTACGCGTTGAAGTCGGATGACGAAGATTCTGATTGAATGCTGTCACGCCGCACTGTGAAATTGTGACAAAGAGAGAGAGAGAAAGAGAAAGACGATGTGATCGAAGTAGCTTAGAATGAATCCGGTGTCGAGACGAAGTTCGCTGATCGTGAAGGAACATTGCGCGCCTTTGTTCAGAGAATTTCAAGATTTTACCTCGCACCAGAATCGAGCGACATTAGTAGTAATTTTTACGCGGGGTGCTTCGTACAGGATTTGCCAGATGTTGGAGATGCGTCTCGAGATATCTTTAAAAGCAGAAAAAGTCATTTGGAATCAAATATGTACGATTAGTTTTGTTTTATCGAGGAAAACTATTTTGATTTAAGACGCATTCTTAAACTTTGCTGGTGTGTTCTTCCTGAAACGCTCCGTACACAATCTTGTACATAGCGTTGCGAGTGAGTGGAATTTTGCGAAACCGAAAGCACTACGAGCAGAGCGCCGCAGAGTGCACCGGGTGTGCCCAGAATACTCGTTTGACTCTCACGTGATTCGAATTTTTTGTTTTGAAAAAAATTCCTAGTCTAAAGCGAGAATTGTGAGAACTGTATTGTAATGCCCGAGATTATTTTAGCGATTGACCATAGCGCATTTCCCTTCTTTAAAAGTTTAGATGCAAGTGGCACGCCCGTACTTCGCAGAAAGAACCTTCGGCGCCGCCTGTACTACTAGGTAGATTAATTAGAACGCGCAATATACAACATTATTCTCCAGATCTCGGATTATCGCACAACCAACATACCTTTCATCGTATACGTATCACGCACGTTTTCATTGGAATTTTATTTGTGAAACGCGTTTTAGTAAAAAAAAAAAAGGAAAAAGACAAGATGTAACATGAATCCCGGCAAAAACAAGCATTTTATAGAAAATGAAAAGAACAAAATGAAATCTGCACATGTTTTAAATATATTTTTACATACGTCACAATATGGATTTCTTTCAAGTTATCTAAGACTAAAAGTGAAATTATACAGCGCGCGGTAAATGTCTATTATACATATATACATATATAGGATGGATCTTACGACTATACTGCGCTCAATATGTGTTAAGCGAAAGGATCGGACGTTTAGCTGTATACTGACCACGCATAGAGCAGAACAACGGTTGACTTCATGCTCGTCTTTCACTGTACGCATCTGTAGGGTAACGAAAACCTGGTTAAACACGTAAAAAGGCTGAAAATCACAATTCAATTTTCGACTACAGTCAGAAGGAAAGGATTGAGCGGACTAATACGAACAAAAGCTAATTAGCGTTTCCAACATTAACTGGAAGATTGCGCGAAACTAACGGAACTGATTAACTTTTGATGCATATTAGTGTGTATTCAGTAAAACCGACCTCTGACTGTACATATATATATATACATATTAGTTTTTTTACGCGTACTTGTTCAATCGTGTAAGAGTAAGAGGATGAAGAAGATGATTGTGATTGCAATTGACACGACCTTACACTTGCCGTTACATGAATATCGATATACATACAAACAGAGCCGATTGAAATTTATAAATTTTCCGATACTGATCGATAGTGTCCGGTCACGTTGCGTGCGTTCTCCGCCTAATTCAATAATTCGTATTTTCAGTGATTTTCATTTTTATATAATTCACGTACGAAATACGTAATAAAATGTTCTATCTTTTTAGATACTCGATAATTCATTGTTGGATTTCATTGCTTAACGGAAGAGAACGACGAGATTGAAATGAAAAGCAATGGGGATAATATACACCGTGAGATGCGT
Organism: Ooceraea biroi; assembly: GCF_003672135.1. Taxonomy (NCBI): domain Eukaryota; kingdom Metazoa; phylum Arthropoda; class Insecta; order Hymenoptera; family Formicidae; genus Ooceraea; species Ooceraea biroi. The sequence continues at coordinate 3,431,467 of NC_039514.1, read as the reverse complement.
GATTTATATTTAATTAATAAGTTTACTAACTTTAAATTATACACAAATACGTAAATTTATTGCTATAACGTTTCATACATCATCCTCGACGCAATTCCTGTTTCTCTCCTTTTTTTCTTCTTGTTTTTTTTTATCATGAGGAAGATCGTGACTATGCCGACACGCAGGAGCGATAGAGAAAAAGAACAGTGTTCAATGTATCGTGATATTTAATAGTATATGAATCATGATAACACTTTGTTCGATAGGAGAGTACTTCTGTGTTCAATGGGTAAAGCTCGTTTATAGGTAATCAGTTATTTCTTTCTTTCTTTTTTTTTACTCCCATTCTTATATTCCTTGCGCGCGTATGTAACAATTTACCGATCATGTTCTCCTCGGAAGATTCTCTAGATATGTACAATGCAAGATCTTTTCTATCGCGAAGTAATAACATCGTCTTACGTATCCTCACGTAAATATTCTCGTTGAACGATATCCTCTTCGTAATAATTCTTAAAACTGGCTGCAACAATTTTAAGAGATAGGCTTTGAATCGATGATTCGAAATATTTATCAAAACGATGCGGTGCGCAAATACGCAAGTAACAATGCTTCCCTTTATTTGTGATAATGTTTATGGTAATAATCTTTTATTTACCACTCCGGAAAATCGGCAAAAAGATCTCTTCAAAAAAATCTCAGTCATATACGTGTATATACGTAATGAAGTTTATCCTGAACTATGCCATTCGGTGATTATATATATATATCCATCCCAATGGACGAGGGGGAACGGAGCCCCTTCGGTAGGAGACACAGCGAAATACCAAAAGACAAAAAAAATAAAAATACTTGCGACTGCGTGTCTTTTCTCACGAGAAGTAGGATGCGGGATACGGGAACGGTTGGCATTTTCTTTTCTTTTTTTTTTGTCAAAATTGAAGCGACGGATCTAGTAGTAGACTCTGTTCAGACTTGTAATGTATTCTCCTTTCTCACCACACTTTTTTGCCAATCACATTAATGGTATCGAATCGTATTATCAATACCCGGTGCCCACGTTGTACCAACAACTTGACACAACACTTTTTAACAACACGCACGCACACTCATTCGCTCAGGCTCTCCTCTCGTTCGCACTTGACGCGTTCTTTCGTTTTTGCTTTCTCTCTTTCTCTCTCTCTATCTTTCTTTTACTCCCAGAAAAGCTGCGGCTCGATCGACGGACGCGATTATAATACAAAGCAAGGGCACTTGATAAAATAACTTAGTCTTCTATTTCATAATTATCTATATATAACGTACATATATAAAACAAATTACGAGTAAAGAAATAATGATTGGATCGATACAACGTTTTTCACGGCTTTCTTATCTTAGAAATTTACTCGTTCTTTTTATCTTTCTCATCTTTTCTCCGTTGTTACTTAATTAATGAAATGCGCCTAGCCGTTTGCGCATAACTCGCTCTATACACACATTTATATCCGTTCCCTCTCTCGCTCTCTCCTTTTTTCATCTTGAGAAACGGGAGAGCGGAAAGGGAGAAATGAGAAGAAAAGAGGAGGAAGAATTAAGAAGAAAAAAAACGTAACGCACGGCGCGCTTCGTCACAGCGAATCTCGTCACGGGGTTTTAAACTATACACGCGTGAGAACGGGTTTTACAAGTGGTGATGATGGTGGTGGACTACGATCCTAATGTTCTTTTTCACTTTGGGAGCACATCGCGACTTTCGCTCTCTCTCTCGCTCATTCTCTCTCTCTCTCTCTTTCTTTCTTTCTTTCTCTCTCTCTCTCCCTCTGTTTCTCTCTACGTGACTCTCACATCGCTCTCTCTATCGGACTATCGTTCCGGCATTTATAGATAAAGCCCACTCTCGTCTCAGAATAGGAACAACCAACCAAATCTCCTTCGTGTACTCGTGTGCTTGGTGTGTATGTCATGTGTGGAGCGTGAATGCGCATGTTCGTGAATCATTATTAGAATCATGATACAGGTATTAATGTTAATATTCGAATAAAGTAACGTGATGCGCGGGCCGAGCATTCATGGAATGCCGGAAACCAGCGCCGGAGGTCATGCGAGGATAGAGCCACCACAGTTGTCTTCCCACTCTCAATGCTTATCGTCCTTTTTACACCATATATATTATGTCGGATTTATTAGTTTTATATATATATATTTATATATATATAGTATAAATATATACACTCACGCTAATTTTAACAATCCTCTAGCGTTCGCTCACGCATACTAAACGCCAGGAGAGAAGAATGTCGTCTCCGTGAAAGCGATTGCTCCGATTGCTTTTCTCTTGGTTTATTTATTTTTATCTTCTTATCCTTCGTTGCTCTTTTTTTATCTCGTCGAATTGATTTGCTTCCACCGGAAAATCCCGTCGTTTTATTCGGTTTTATTTTTGTCGCTCGTGCTCTCTCTCTCTTTCTCTCTCTTACACGCGCAGTCTCTCTCATACACGCATGCATACGGTGTATTTTTTCCCCCCTTACCCCTTAATCTAGGCGTCACTTGTAACTCATAATGACTTATCACATGTTTATCTTCCCGTTCGCACGCTCGCTCGCTCGTTCTCTCTCGCTCTCGCGTTTCTTTTAAACACTATCATCAAAGTCAGCGCACTGTTTGATACAAGGAACGATAATACAATTGAATATTTACGAACACAACATTGTTTTTTTGTCATGCTGAATAATGTGGTGTGGTTTGTAGAAAGACGCAAGCTTCTGGACTTGCGGTGACCAGTCTCGCATCTCTCTTGCAATGTCCTATGTAGTTGATCCTGTAAGTATAGTTGTGACGGTGTGGTGGTGGTGGTGGTGATGATGGTGGCGGTGGAGTTGTGATAATAGTGACAGTGGTAAGTGGTGATGGTGGTGGTGGTAGTGAGATGGTATCCGGTTTTAGTATTTACAATTGGTTATAGCAATCGTTATTTTTCCCTAAGATGAGATGGTGTGCACAGTCCGAGCGCTCAAGATTTGGCATGTATTGGTATATATCGAGGATATTTCGTCCTTCGTTCCTCTTCCTTTCCACTACGAACTGCTCGATGCATTCATACCACTAAACATGCCGATGTTGAACGAACTTTGCTGTTGCTGCTGGATCTGTTGTTGCTGCTGCTGTTGCTGGCTGTTCGCTTGGCGGCCATGTTTTGGCACTGGGGGTTGCAGGTATTCGTGTCTAGCTAGTGTCAGTACGTCTATACGTTCTTCTTTCCTATACGCTAGGCAACTTCTTATGAAACTCTGTAACAATAAATAAAATTATAAATTATAGATAAAATTTATCCGCGAATAGACAAATTACCTTTGCTTCGTTGCTGACGGTCGGTTTATTCGCAAACTGAACTTCCGTGGCCTTTAATATCGTATTCTCCTCTAAAATCGTGGCCTGGGATTGGTTGTGACCGAAAGGCTGCGAAAATAAACACATTCTTATTACATCCGCAAAGGATGTAACAGCAACGGAATTTATGTGCAATATATGTGTCGCGATAAGTACCTTTTTACCGTATAGGCATTGGTAAAATATTACTCCTACGCTCCAAACGTCGACCTTTGACGATATTTTAGGAGGATTCTTGCCAATGACAAAACATTCAGGAGGTAGATACCTGTAGTAAGTAAGTACGAGAGCGCGTAAGTTTGATTATCTTCAGTGATAACGAACGATCGATGATCTGGCAAAAGAATCTGAAGGAAAACACGTACCAATAAGTACCCGCTCCTTGGGACGTTAGATCCATTCCGTGATCTGGATTGTAATTTTCTTCGTCCATGACTTTACTTAAACCGAAGTCTGTGATTTTTATTTCACCACAGACGTTGCCTTCGGTTAATAGAATATTACCTACGGACGAAAGGTCAGAGTAAAACTTTGTTCATTTACGCATTTTCTAATTTTCTACTCCTTTTTTTCTAGAATACTTGCAAGATGATTATCGAATCTCGTGATAAGAGATTAAGTCTACAGCAAGCTCACCTGGTTTTAGATCATAATGTATGACTGGGGGTTTTATTTCATTGAGGTACTTTAATGCCGATACGACTTGCATAACGATAGATCTCGCTTCTCTCTCAGGTATAGTCTTATGCTGCAAGAAAAACATTTTAAATATGATTTGAGAATGATATACACATTTTACAATAAAGTTCACGTAAAATGACGACGACGAAACCACCTACCTGCTTGAGGTAAAAATCTAAATCATGGCCATCACAATATTCCAGAACGGTACAAAAGGAATTGGCATCAATTTCAAATACATCGTACAATTTTACGACCCGAGGATGATCCAGCGATTTATGTATGTTATATTCTCGCAATGCATGCCTGTTACAAAAGAAAAGAGTAAGTAGAATAGTAAGTCTTTCGATGTGGAATAAAAGTGTTACGTTTTTAAGTGCCTCTGTATTAATTAACGCGATTATAAAAATTACCTACGAGTGTAGTAACATGAAAACTCACTTTATATAATTAGCTTTCTTGTCTTCTTTCCAGTCTTTATTTAATTGATGTACCTTGCAAGCCACATACCGCTGCTCCTTTAAGTCAAATGCCTGTACGGAGAAACGTAAAATAGTATAGTGATTATAACGGATAAACAATTAACGAAGCCAATAGAAATAAAAACGTTACCTTATGCACTTCACTAAAACCGCCTTTTCCCAATAACATTAATAAGAGGTAACGTTCGTTTAAAACAGGATGGGAGTTGAATCTCGATTGGTCCTCGTTGTGAATGCGCTTCAACTCTCTGATGTGTAAATTCCGTTCCCTCTCGAGTTTCTCCATTTCTAGTTGTAGATCCGCATCTTCCTTCTTTAACGCACTTTGCCTTAACTAGAAACATATCATCGCGGGGTGCTTAGAAATAAAGCAAAATTCAAGCTTGAGGAAAATACTGCCACGACTGCCAAACACCGTGATACCTTGAGTATTTCGTCAGCTTCATAATACTCCTGCCATGTATACGATCCAGGTACTGCATCTGGCTTTAAAAACGTCGCCTCGGTGCCGTTGTGTAAGGAGGGTTGCGGTTGGCTACGCTTCCTACCGGTCTCGCTGTTCGACGGCCTCTTCTTGAGTAGCAACTTCTTCTGCTTGTCGATCTCCTCCCGTTCAGTCGCTATCTCCTCTTGCCGTCGTGCAAGCTCATGAAATGCGTAACCGTCGGTCCAGTTCTCCTGAAAGGTCGCGCCCACCCTCTGCGTCACGAACTGGCCCAACCTTAGTCTATTTTGCATACACTTTTGCCTAGCCTCCTTTTTTTCTATGTTTGATTTTTCTTTTAATAACTTCTTTACAACGTCTATACACTTATTTATATGTGATTTGTGCTGCTCGATCACTTTCTGTTGATTAGCCATTTGATGCCTAAGTTCGTCCGTTGTCTGCAAACAGTTTCAGAGACAAGTCTTTTTAATCAGGTTTTAATCATTTAATTACGGATTAATATATCGGATAACTTTTTCCATTATATGGTTTCATGTGTAAATTCAATCGAAAATAGTTTCAAAAATTATAAAAATTAATACTCACCCTATTTAATTCGTCAATTTTGTTGTTACGTAGTTCTAAATCCGAAGAGGCTTGAGTTTCAAATTCCTGTATCCTCTGGCAAGTAAGTTCTGTCTGGAAAGCAATTTGTACAATTTACGATAAACGAAGCATGTTACCGTAACACCTGATACATTTGTCAGCAATGTCTGTAAATACCAGATACCTTGCTGCGCGCGGAAAGAGTGTAACAAATATAGCACGTGAAACAAATCAACGAAATATTAACAATTTATAATGATATAGCGATATAGATGCAACATTTATGTAATTGGCAAAAATAACTATCTCTTTAATTATCCATGATTATTTCTATATTTCACTACGACATCTGAATTTCTTTTTATTATCAAAAATGAACTCAGCGTGAAGAAACTGAAGGGACATACAGGCAGCAAGGAAAACACCAAAAATGTACGCATGTGCAAAGGATGCTCATGTAAATGCCAATCATCCAAATCCATCAAAATTCTTAATAGACTTTATCTCGAAGTAGTCAAACGACATTGGACTCAAATTGAACGTTCATGAATTCAAAAAATAAATATGTTATATACCAAAGTAATAAAATGTGCTTCTAACGCTCGTTAATCTTGGAGCGATCATAGTAGGACTTTTCATTTTCTTAAATTTTTAAAACAAATATCTTAATAAAGAAGAAGTGGCACAAGGTAGCCTGTATTTGTACAACAACAAATGTATACAGTGCTACAGTTTGGCCAGAAATTATCTGATTTTATTGCAAACATTTGACAAGAAATGCCCATTGCGAGGTATCATAAATGCAGAAAGAATTGTAATCTTTGCGGAGCGTTTCAAAGATTACTCATAAAAGATGTTGCAATTGCGTAGAAAATTCTGAAGCAAATAGAATTAAGGTCTCTTCACACATATCCGTGACGTGCCAGTACCGTATCAGTGCCGTGTCGATTCGCATATGTTACTACGCCGGACATGTATAAATACTAGTATAAAAACATGTATGTATAAAACTGAGCGAATACGGTACTGACACGTCACGGATATGTGTGAAGAGGCCTTTAATCTTTGCTATTTTACGATGCGTCTTTATTATTATTATCGCCTTATTTTTGCAATTTTACAAAAATTAACACATAGCAAAACTTTATAAAGAGAACTCTTGATATGCAAAGTTTTATTCGAGACACTAATTTACTTCTCTCGGTCTTAATCATCTCGATCATAATCGAAAACGATAATAAAGCAGTTTTGCTATTACTTACCTATTAGTACTGTGACAAAACTGCGATATTTCATTTTGACGATATTTTGTCAATAATTAAAGAGCTTCTTACTCCTTACAAGTTTACACGTCTATCACGAATTGCTGTGGGTCTTTTCTTATAAAATGCTTGCAGGTATTACCGAATTTTGCTTACATTTGGGGTGTTAGTCTTCGCTTGCCTGACCTGGCTTGTCCTATTGAGGTTCGTAGGCCTTACCTGCACCTGCTTGCTGACCATCGAGCCTGCAGGTTGTGTAGGGGTTGGCGGTGGAGGTGGTGGAGGTTGAGGATGAGGTCTTGGTGGTTGCATCAACGAAGAGAACTCCGCCACTGAGGAATTAGGTGTCGTTACTTGTGGTGAAAGTAACTGTTGAGGTGATGGTGGATACTGTTGATAAGAGAATACACATTATGCAAAGATCACTAAGTTAATGACACTATTATTTTTCACACAGCACTAATCTAAATTCGCTCCAAGTCTTACCATAGGATAACCTTGCTGAGGAGATGGGCTTTTGGCTCCACCGTGCCGAATAGGACTATTGCCCAGATGATGCTTTGGAAAATACTCGTTGATTTTCTTATTATCGAGAGCAGCAACTGATCTAGCGCCTTTACTCGCCACAGAACCACCTGGAACACCCCCGCCTCCGTCATCAGCTTTACGTTTCCTCTTCCTTTCAGAAGTAGTCCTTGGTACTTTTTCTGGAGTGTTTGCATCCACCTCCTTATCACTATGCGATGAGCCTACGCACAATTGTAGAGTTAGAGAAGTGGTGCCAAAAATTCAGGATACTACCAAGTTTCAATTTTTATACCGACTATTGCTCGTTTGTCAGAGCTGTTATTTGTCAATATTTAACAATAGCAGAAAAATACGTTTTCCATAGATGCGTATGATTTCATCCTCAAGACAAATTACTTGTCCAAAGGACCAGGATGCGCAAAGAGAGGTGAGATACTTCCAACAAGCGTCTACGTATTATCTCTGGCAGATAAACAAGCAGATAAAACTAACTTACCAGTGCTCATGTTCGAGTCTTGACTATGAACCGTCTGACCAGAGTTTACGGTTGCCTGGGGTGCCATCTGAATTTGTGACCCAGCAGACATCTGAAAGCAGAGAATAAACAGCGTGAAACGTACCGCAGACATGTTGCGACGGGAAGAACCATCACGAAGAGAGAGAGAAAAACAATGCAACGAACCAAATGGTGACGGACTACAGTCACGAGGAACGCCTGTGCGATCGGACCGTTATCGAGAGCAAAGCACGCCGCCGCCGCCGTCGCCACATAGTAAAGATGAATCGAATGACGAAGGCACGAATGCGGCAGCAAACACGGCCACGAACGACGATGACAACGATGGTCCACGAGATCGGCGAGCGCGAGGCGGGATGAGAGAGGCGACGATGCCTATCGACGATGTCTCTCGCTCGCTCGCGCGAAAGAGGTTACGCTACGCGAACGGCAAAACCGGCGTTACGACGCTAGGGCGCGAGAGAGAATCGTGTGTTATTGAGGAGACACGTTTTACACTTCGGGGGGAACAAACCTGGTAGGATAAAGAAAGACTTATGGAACGGCGAAAAGCGGTGAGAGGGGTACCGGGTAACGTAGAGGGGCGGGAAAGGAGAAACGGAGAAGAGCGGGGAAAAGGAAGAATGGAAGCGCATATAGGGGGAGTGAGAGAGCAGTACGGACGTGCTCGGAGGAGAGAGAGAGAGATTGACACCTTCCAGGACGAACTATGGTGGAGTCCCATAGTAGTCACTGTACAGGCTGATCGGCGGTGTGTCAACCGCGAACAGAATTTTGCGCACGATCCCGTCGCGATGGCGGCGGTGGAGGGAAATGTACGGTATACGTTAGAGCTAGAGGAATCACGACAAAATGGAGGACCTTAGAGCGGTGGGAGGGAGGGAGCGGAAGGGCGACGGTGGTTTGCAAGGGGCAACAAACGCGCGCGGGGAGAAGTGGGGGAGAGGAGAGGAGACGGCACGGCACAGCGCGGCGCGGCGCGGCGGGGAGGGAAGGTTAGGTGGCAGGCGCGGGATAAGAGGTAAGAACTTGACGGCGCGCACGGTTCGAGTGCATGGGGGATCAGGAACCACGGACGCGCACCGCAAGGGGGCAGTTTTACTCACTACGTTGCGCTTCTGAACTCCGTGCGGCTCGAGGCCGGCCTCGGTTAACTGGCTCTCGCGTCGCGCATATTTTCGTACGCGGCGTCCGCCGTCCGCGGCCACGGCGACCGACGGCAGCGCGGGCCGCGGGGAAAAACGCTACGGCGGGGGCGCGCGCGCGCTGCGTCTTCGATTAACACACCGATAAGTGAGAGAAGAGCGACGACACGCTACGTCATTCTGGCCGGTCACGGCGAACGCGTGACGTCGCCTCGGTGGCTGCCGCATGTTCGCGTAGCGATAAATTACGCGCTTTCGTCTCCCTTTTTCTTTTTCTCTTCCTTTTCGAGATCTTGTTATTACGAATGACGTGCAGCCATCAGCTACGATCGTTTACACCGATCTCTAGATCGTACGCATGTTGCGTGCGGATGCGAGTTCATGTTGCCGGTGATGAACAGTTATCCCATCGTAACGTTACGCGACGATCGTCGCAAAATCGGAGAGAAAGTTCAGCTCGGTGAAGAAACTGTCTTGGGGGGGGGGGGGGGATCACAAAAATTTTTCTCGTACTATAAAAAGACGTTCGATAGTTTTAAACATCGTGCGGATCATGACGCGTGTCCTGAAGTTGCGCGAAAATGGTGCCAAGCAATTACTTCCGCTTGAACAAGATCGAAAGATCCAGTTAGCTAATTCCGACTATACGCTTCTTATCACACACCAACTTTATCGCGCAATCTACTGAGATTGACGCCTTTATTCTTGTCGTTGGCTACTATTTCAACACCGTTCTATTTTATTTATATCCCGGCGTGGACTAAAGGAAAGAAGACGCGCGCAAAGCTTTACGGAAAACAAATATCTCTGCACAATGGAAAGATAAATATCGTCGTTAATCGCTTACTTAATGCATCACGTTTGAAATTAAATCCTTGTAGCGGACAATACTGATCCCTTTGAGCAAAAACAGGTTAGTAACAGTACTTATCTTGTGTGTACTTGTTCCTACTACTACTACAATTATAGAATAAACCGTAAAGATTTTTAGTGATATTTTACATGATATTTAAAACTGATTGATAAATATACAATATATTACTTTGAAAAACCTCACGCTAAGCTCTTACAAAAAATTAAACGTGTGTAATCATTTTTTGACGGAGGATGCCATCGCCATGACAATCGAGACACTTGACGTTTGTCACAGAAAATAAAAGAAAGGATATGCCTTGCATGAGCCGATGCACGAAGAAAGGTCTAGGACAAATCTGAGAACGGTATTCATGATTCAATTTTGCATTAGGATCGTCTTAAATTTAGCCTGAAGACACTAATAAAGCTTTCTGATTGGCTAATAATATCTTAAGAGCACATGTGAAGAGTACTTGAGACGATCTCGAGTATAAGATCGGACTATGAATACTACCCTAAAATACAAGAACCTGTGAGGGTCGATTATGCATTTCGCGACATAGAACTATAAATGAGAACTATAAATGTAAGCAAATTTTCTGAAAACACCTACACTCTCATTGTTCGATATCTTCGATATCTAAACCTGCTTGTTTGTAATTCTCATTACGTTACGTGACACACGGTCAATCCCCCCGAACCACAATGAATACCATAGCTAGTTTATTCAGCGATTTCGAAGGGGATAGTCGTCAGGTGCACAACGGTTGTTCCGAGTTTTCTTTTTTTCAACTTGTTATTTCGTATTTTGTATTTCACTCATTTTTGCAATTGGCCGTATCGAACCTGAAAGGGATCGGGTGCCATTAAACACTAAGAAGAAGAAGAAGAATACCATAGCTACGTATCATCTTGTATTTTATTGTCTTAGCCTGCAATTCGCGCCGTCTCGTAAGTATACTGGTCACGTGACCGATAGTACATTGCGCCTCGACCCCGACTATGCGACAACGAGATGCTCGATCCCACGGATTCCTTGTGCATCGCGCACGACCGGCATGAACAAATCCACCGCAGGAGAGGACAGCAAACTTCCTTATCGATGGATCAGTGGCCGTGCCCGGAACTGGGCTAGAGGGCCGACGGAGAGCGAGACAGAGAATCTTGTCTCTGCCGTCGGTGTGATCCGACGTCGAGACGGACGGGCGCTGCGTGTGTGTGTGTGCGTGTGTGCGCGCAGGCAGATGTGCGTATGCGTGTATTCCGTATACGCGCATACATGGAAACGATTCCAGCATGCAGAAATGGCTGGCATTATACGTACGTATATACGAACCCGGTAAATCGGGACATGCAGACTCTACTGTGCACGTCTGGTGCAACCCCGATGACCTGCCCCTGGTGTGGCCATAACCGCAAGGTTGATCTATTCACGAAGGAATCGTACTCGAGTACGTAGAGCGAACAGTAACAGCGCCGTACGTCGCTTGTTACGCGTTCTATGAGAGGCGTTCCTTTTCTCTCTCTCCCTGTCTCTCTCACGCTTTGCTACACGAGGTCCGTTCACTTTATATCCTCCGAGACGAGTCCGTAAATGTGGCGTGCCGCTGGCGCGCCGGGTAAACAGCAGAAACGGTAGCATCAGCAGCAATAACAACACACGTAATGATGATAGTACCAATGGCAACACAGAGCGGCGTCAATGGACACGATAAACGGCATCACTCGTACGCTCTCCTCGCTCGGTGTGTTACGAGAGCGCGAGCCAAAAACCCGGCGCGTGGACTCGCCTAATCGAAACGGAACTGGAACTGTCCGACCACCGTGCCGCCGCCGCATACTACCTAGCCCCGAGGTTTCTCTCTCTCTCTCTTTGTCTCTCCCTCGCTCTCTCTCTTCCCCCAATCTCTCTTTCTCTTTGCCGCTCTGGACTGTCTCTCTCACTCCTCTCTATGTACGGCAAATGAGCAACGCGCGAGATTCCGAGATGCGGCAAAAGGTGCAACCTCCCTCCCACTTCTCCCCGCAGTGCCGCTACCGCCCCGCATCACACAACAGAGACGGAGAGAAAGAGGGACACTTTGGTGGAGTGCACAAGTGAGCGAGAGAGCAAGAGGGAGAGATAGTGACGAGAGAAAGAGGGATTGGGGGACGAGAGGGCAGACGTTGGCGAGCTCGGGTGGAGAGGGATGGACGGCAGGATAAGATAGAAAGAGAAACGACGTGACTGACGGAGACAGGGATCGCGGGGGGTGTGCGAGAGCGGCAGAGAGCAGGGTGCGGGGGTTTGAAGGAGAGGAGAGAATACGACGGAGGGGAAAAGGGGGGAAAGCGGGAGGAGGAGGAGAGGGAGGCATATGAGACATTCCTTCAGTGAACGGGTCGACCGAGTGTGAGTGCAAGCGAGCCGGTAAAATCGATGTGGCGAAGTGTGGTTGTGCCGCTACAGCGTGCGAAGGGTGCTCTGCTCTGTTGTACCTCTCCCCCTTTCCCCGCTGCGCGCCCACTCTTTTCCCCTCCCCACTCTTTGCCTCCTCGCCTGCCTCCACCCCCGAGATACGTTTTCCGTGTGTGATCCGCGGTTCCGCCTTGCGGCGTTACTTCGCGCCCCCGATGTTATATCCCAAAGCAGCGAGCGCAATCACGGGGTTGAGGAATGATGTCCCTTTTTTCATGCAGTTGCATTAATTTATCTCACGGGAAAAGAGTCTCCGATGTGCGTGTATGAAACCTGAAAAACAGCACCTCACGCGACCGAGGCGAACCAACTGAACTGCGAGATCTAATACAACGGTCAACGTTCACGTTATTTCTGTCTCGCTTGTGAGAGGTTATTTACAATGGATATACATAACCACATGTAAAGAACTATCTTCAGCACGAAAATCATACAAATTGCGCTATTCTTGGACGAGGATGAGCGAATTTTGAAAAACAACATGGAAATATCAAAGTAAATCATTCAACATGGCGTTAAGATTCCTGAATTTTCATTACAGGATCATTTAATTATTTCATATATTAATTCATATCAATATGCATGATTACATGTATTAATCAAATAAATCACTTTTTGATTTGTGCATTAATAACTCTAAATCTATAGATTGAATTTTACTCTATGTATATAGAGTACATATAGATCAAATTAAATGGATCAAATAACTAAAAGGAAAAAAGTTTCAGGTATACTTAAATATTTTAGCAATATACAATATCAAGTTGTGTATAAAAGAAATGATTTCGATAAAAGAATATAGAAAAATATACATGATTTTTGTTTTTTTCATTTCATAAGATAATGTGGCTGCAGTGAAGAATCAGGTATCGTAGCACGTGCCATGAAAAGAACTACGTATCTGCTCTAAGTTATCCTCTTAATGACTATAAGTCTTTTGAGATACGTAGTAATTCGATGATTCAAGCTCCCGTACTCATGAAACCTAAGAAAGCGCACCCTTTTTATCCCTCGCGTTATCACCCGGAGTGATAATGCACTCAGTTGGAAAAGCGCCCTTACAGTGTTCTCGCTTGTTACGTTCCTGCGAAATACGTCGTGCCGACGCGTGCTTCGGCCTGTGCGAGGGCGTATTAGCAAGAGAGACGCAACGGACGTACAGTGGAGGGGCGAAGAGTGGAAGAGGGGAGATATACAAGAGGACGGAACGCAGTGGAACAAGCATAGCAGGTCGAGCGACCGAGCGAGTATGAGCTATGTTTCGCGACAGGTTGACGTACAGTGCTCCGACAAAGTTGACTTTACGGATTCCGTATGAAACTTTTGTGAGAATACACGTATATGCATAATAGTGTACAGTTAAATCTTCAGTTAAAATTTTAAATGAAAATAATCTAATAATCCTCACGAAATAGTGCATAAATCTGTGATTGAAAATTACCCTCGTCACGCAAGATCATGAGTGAATGTCTAAAGACATGCGATGACCAATTATAGAATAAACGCATTAATATATGTATTCGATTAAAAACGGAATACATATTCTCCGAAGAAAACTGACATTCAAATGATCAGATGATTTTCTGATTAAAGTGATGTTAGTTTTTACAATGATCATTTCTACATGTGATGATAATCATTCTTGCGACACGTATTATGCAGCTAGTGAAGAGAGATCGAGAATGCGTGCGACAGTGTGTCACCACTAATGCAAACAATATCCCTATCCTACATTGTGTCGTATCGGTGATATATTCATGATAATCAGAAAATGATGTCAGTCGCATAAATCACAGTAAATAAAAACGCTATTTTATGTAACGAAATATCATAAACCTCAAAGTCAGTAGATTAATTATTTCTCCCAACAATTACGACATTATTTGCAATGTAATTGTAACATTTAATCTTTATAATGAATGTGCCGTGATATATGTACCGTAATACGTAAAAGTAAATTTTAAAAAATAAAAGAGACTGCGATTAAAATTTGTATCAGTTGAATAACGATCTTTACGCATTGATTTACTGCAATATCACTCAAAATATCAAGATTACATGTTAAATAAATATCGTTTCTTTAAAAAATAAAAAAATTAGATATAAATTCAAACAGCAGGCTTATACATTGAGGAATGAAACGCATTTACAATATCGATAACAGCCACACGACGATCATAAACGTGAAACTTGCGGCGCAACGAATTGCTGTTGCCTGTACCAGCCGGTAGGTTTTCAACGAACACGGTTGCGACGAATGACCGAATGGCATGAGGACTTCTGTCCTCTTTTTGTCTGCACTGCTTCCTCCATTATCGATATGAGATGGAACCGAAGGGCAACGTCGCGGCGTTTCGCACACCGTGACAACGTCGCAACAGCATAGCAGCGGGTTCCTCTCTTCCTTTTCGGAAGTCTATCTTGCTCTCGCATCTCTGTGGCCGGGAAGAACCCCCCCTCGGGCACGAATGTTTCATGGAAAATGAGCGCGATCGTTTCCGTGTGATGGCGTTCATGTCGGTGTATCGAGGAGAAATGTCGGATATGATTTTGCGAGTTTCGTGCCATCGCAGCAAACGTGTTTGTAACGAGCTTGTTACACGAGTTATTTCAAAATAGGCTAGCGTGAATCATCCGTTGTTGGAATAAATTGAAATGAAGTCACAGTTCTCCGAAAGATAAATGAACTTTTAAAATAAGTGAGTCGACACAGACAAGTTGATCTCCGCATCTGTTGATACTGATTTGATCTAGCGATACTAATAGCGATGAATCAGTTGGTTAAAGTTACGTATTCTTTTCTTTTATGTCTTGCTCGAATCGAACAGAGGACGGAAAAAGTCAATCTTTCGAAAAAAAACAAAAAAAAACGCTAAAAGTATAAACGTCCTACGAAATGTTAGCCAAGAAATGCGTTTAGTGATTTACGCAGAGAACGCATATTTCGGATTGCAGTTGATTCACTGTCTACGACGACAAGAAACGATCGGAGCGTCTCGAGTACGCAGCCTCCTAGACCTTGCAATGCCGCCGCCACTCGATCGTAGAAAACACCGTCGTGTGGCAGCAAGAGGCACGGCTGTCTGACGCGATAGCAACACAGTGGTCCCCTCCACTCTGCGGCGAGATCAGCGCGACTCTCCCCTCCTCGCACTCCGCGGCCCCCACCAACGAGCCCCCAATAGGTCGCACACTCATTAGCCCAGTCGCGCGCGACTTCCCCTCCCTCTCCCTATTCCACGGGCCGCACGTCGGCGAGCGATCAGCTGGTCGGCCACGCGGCGTTGCCTCGTTGTCTTGGCTTGCGCTGTACGCGCCGGACGGCCACGCGGTTTTCTGTGTACGTTGCTTCAGCGAGAGCCGGCAAGCGGAGAGGCGCGCGCGCGCACGGTACTCTCACGAAAGGTTAGGTGCAACCCGGCGCCCCGTGTAAACGGCGCGACGGCCGACACGGTGCAAGGACGCGCTCGCGGTCGGATTAAGCCGCATTCACACAGCGCAACCGTCAGCGCCACTTAACAATCAATTAAATTAGGATAATGATAATATAACTTTATGGAATTTATGTAGTATAGTTGTTAAGTTCATTATTCGTTATCACTCGATGATCTAACAAGCATTCGAGCAATGAAAATGGTTTTTGTGAAAGTAACTCTGTAGGCTAAATTAGTAGATTAACAGTTGCTTACGCAAGACATGTTTACGTGTAATAACATTGATCGACAAGATCTAAGAAATGGTCAAAATGATCGATCCTTGCATTCTCTTTCGAGTCTTCATTCACACTTGTGCTAGAAACACGTATGAATAAACGAAGAAAACGCTGATCAACAAATCTTAAGTATATAATCTTTTCTAATGATGAGCAAGATTCTACTATAAACAATCAATTGTTACAGTCGAGTATACGAAAGTTGCCGATTTCCATGTTAAACTCGCCGATGTGGTCGACATTAGCGAGTGCGCGACGACGAGCAAGCTCATTGTGAAAGTTACGACATAACCGTGCTGACTATTCCCGCAGGTCAACAGCGTGCGCGCGATACAATCTCTCTTCCTCTCTCTCTTTTTCCTTTTCGCGCTGTCTCTTGCGTGCATATCTCCGTCGCTCACAAGGCGTATTAAGTACGACACGTAGTATAGATGTTTACCCAAGGCCAGTTTATAATATCAGAAAAGTTCGCGGATGAAACTGAGTTTTGTAAACAAAATATTAAATAACGAAGACACGATTTCAAATTTACTGCGAAATACAAAATTGTTTAGAGGAAAGGCGCCGAAACTGACACAGAACTCCTAAAGAGACATACCCCTACTTCTCAGAAAGTAAATGTCACACTTTATCAAAACTAATATAAACGCGATCTATTTAGTTAGTTAATTAGTTAGTTATTAAGAACTCATAGTTTATATATATATTTCTTGTTTGTTTATATGCTAAATGAGCTTATATCGAGTTGAAAGTTCTTGAAGTTCGAAAGTTTTTTTTCTATAAATTTTCGATAAGTTCTTTGACAAATTACGTAGTTTAAACGGTAGTTATATTTTTATAATATCAAGTTCTTCTACACATGCTTGTAGCTTTCTAAACATATTTTATTTTTATCTTTATTACTTTTTTTTGCGGTACGATTTCAAAGATTTAGAATTTAAATTTGAGAGTTTGCCGTAAATCGACATATTCTATAGGATACATGCGCCAACATAACCTCTGCGATCAACATAACCCAATTTCGAAACTTGACTACATAATACTCTGCTGCCAGTGATTCGATGTGATTTTTTCAATTGTTACTTAAAATTCTGTTTGCACACAAATTGACATATATAAATTTTACAATTGTACTTTGCCAATTTTGCTTTAAAACCAAAGAATTTACTTGTATTTATTTGGTTTTTTTATAGATGCCTCGCACACAAAAAAATGTAGCACCAAAAGAAATATTAAAGTTTAAATAAATTTATATTACAGAATCGTTTGATGTGTTATTTGGACCATTTATTTAAATATATTATCACATTTTTAACGTTTCATAATTTTTAATAGGTATGTCGGTTTTGGCACCCAATTTCTCAGAGCTCAGTTTTCGTGTGTCGTAGAAGAACATGATTTTTTAAAAAACTAGAAGCGATATTATAAAAAATATTATATCATCTAATAGGAGGCAGTCTCTAGTGTATATATGCAAATATACGAAAATTTTTATTTCGAGCTTTAAGTAAAAGATAACTCCCAAAAACAAAATGGTATGTCGGTATTGACGCTTTTCCTCTAAATGCACTGCATTATTTTTGTTAAAATAATAAAATCACAGTTCTGACGACCAATCACTGGCAAATTTATTCATCCAAAAAAAACGGCGTTACTGAAAGTTGAGATTGGTATCATGTTAAAATAATGTTGCTAGGGAGATTTTACGGTTTGAACTGGATTTTGTCCAAGTTCACGAACTAATACCGTGCATAATGACAAGTATGACAAATAATGTCGGCAGATGAAGATGTGGAATGTCAACATGTCGTTCGCCTAGAAATCAGAGTGATGGGACGCTACGATTAACCCCTGTAACATGTTATATTATTTTTGCGATTATGATTGAAGCCTCGTATCGCAAGTAAAACAAATTTCCCAACGCGACGCTTCATCATCCGTTTAATATTTCTATAAATCGCGACTTTAGCATTACGCAATATCGTCGTGACGCAAGAAATGTTTGTCTCCGTGTCTGTCATCGCAACACGATCTCTCAGGTGCCTTAATACTTTGTACCCAGAGAGACACTCGAGTATAGCGTGCTATTAGATTAAAGAATTTCCATTTTTTCGGACTATTCCTTCAGCAAAATTCAAAGTACAGAATTTATGAGAACTGCGCATTAAGAGTCAAGTTACATTATATATGCGAAATTATTATTACATTTACATAGATTGTACCATTGCAGCGCGATCTTGTATTTTGAAACTGACATAAAATATTCACTCATCAATAATACATGCGCAACTTTGACGCGAAGTATATTGGAACAAATCTCGTATAAAAGGATCGCTTTCTCGTAAATAAAACGAAACTCTTAAAGCGCGAGGAACTATTTCGAGACCGGTTCTTATCGATACGTCGCGTATTTGCCGCGAGCAACTGAATCGCCGTTCTGACCAAGAGATAAGGCTTATCGTCACGACGATGCAACATTGTCGAACGCGTGTTGTTATTCGACCGAACGTTATGACAGTAACGCATACTGCACGCGATTAACGAACGAAAGGCAATACGATCTTCTTGATTCTTCCCGAGGTGTACGTTACTTATACTATCGCACAGGGAGAAGATTCAGAAGATTCGAAAGACCGCAACGCGACGCTTCCTCTAACGAATGATGCCTCTTTTAACGCTTTTTCGCGACCTTCAGTTATGCCATCTCTAATCTGATTTGTAGTGAACCATGTTTCTTCGTTATGCCTGACATTATCCGACATAACGGCGACAAAAGTCTTGTCTAGCAACTTGCGCGATTCATTTCGGATGATTCATTCAATCCGATGATCGAGAGTAAATTCGCGTAAATTCGCCGTACGACTCGCCGTCTGTCGGCGGCGGGCAATATAACAGCCAGGGTGGGGCTCGGTGATCACACGGACATCGGGCAAACACTTAACGTAGGTAGATCAGTAACGATCGAAAGCCGACTCTAGTTCCTACACGTGGCACTAGGTGGTCGCTGGGAACTCCCCGCTCAGACGGACAGAAAAAAGCGGATACGCGGATGCTGTGCGTCCGACTTTATCCGCGGAGAGGCGCAGGATCCCGTGTTCCTGTCCAACTGCGTTAACTACGTGGCTTCGACAGACCAGACGTACTAAAACGAAGCGATGTAGAAATCGACGTAGACGTGCGGTAGGCACGTCTTGAAATAACGTGACGATTTTATCCGGGATTGCCTTCTACACTTACACTTTTCCAGTTCAACTGTACCGCGGTATACGTAGATACGTGTAAATGGCCGCGACCGAAAAAATGTCGGCGAGTTTAGTAACGGGGGATGACCGTCGCGTTGTTGCCATCGTCACCGTTCATTCACCTCTTTCGAAGAGGCAAGATAAATGAGTGAACGATGAATGGACGTTCATGCTAAAAATTTAACATGCTCAGTATGAGTGGTGATTAATTCCAACGACTTAAAAAAATTCAGTTTTCGGATCCCCAAAAAAAGATTTGAATCTAGACACGTTTGTTTTCAAAAAAAGAAGTCTTACTACAAAAACAATCCTTGACCTGATTCATGTAATTAATCATTATTAAAGTCATAAGCTAATGACATCTGCATATTCACACTGATGTAATGCCGAAACATCCCCATCATAGTCCGACGTTATTACCATCGAAGACTCGTGAAATATGTAATGGCTTCCCGATTCGTCCTCTCGAATTAGAATGCTAACTGAATGCCAATTGAGTTGTAAAATATTGACGGCACGTCTCTCACTGAAATTGTACGTTAACTGCGACTAAAATAGCCGTAAGTATGTAATACGAAATACAATCATGTAAATTTGTTTTATCTATCCTTGTCGACGCTATAAATTTTTTATCTAGGTTTGGTTCTTGATTACAACGTCCTGGACACTGCAAATTAGTGATTCTATAAATTCCTATATAGCTCGACCTGTTTTCTTATGGAAAACGGAAATGCAATCTCTAGACTTCCTCAAAACATTCAGATAAAAATTAATAAGATATAGCGACGACGTAAGTTTTAAGTGAATTCGCGTCAATTGACAATCGGTAAAAGAATGCCGATTTCATGCGATAAAACTCTTTGCGCCTTGCAGGTATCTTGTTCAAACTACTTCATTCAGATAATATTTCAGTAACTGAGATGCGTGTTTATTTTGTAAAATAATTAAAATAATTGCTTATTGTTTTTATAGCAAATATACAGATGTTTCAGACACCGTGTACTTCCGCAGATTTAATGTATACTTTAATGAGTACTTAAAGAACTTTCCTCAATCACGTCTTAAAGCCATTTGATACATAGAGTTCTTCTTACAATTCGATTTTTCCTTTATACATAAATTTCTTTATCTTCGACGTCTCGACAAATAACTATCCTTATTGTTTCAGCAACTTTAGTTACATCCGAGCGGAATATCACGATCGGAAATGTACCAAAGTCTACTGCAAATGTTACTGAACCACGCCTGATCAGTCAGAGACAGACGCTTGCTATCTGTTCGGCAATGCGAGTTCGGCTATTTTCAGCGTGTTTGAAATTCGTAGTATGCGCTCTTCGAGCTGATAACACGTAACGTTATCCTAGTATTGTGAGTCGCACAATATCGAAAAGCCAGTACATTGATAGTTCGATAAGCATTTCCATCTACCGTACTTCTCGCGACGCACGAAACGACCGGGAGTCCAGGCGAACAAGGACGGGAGAGCACACGATCGCGAACGGAACGGGACGAGAGGGCGACAAGTATTTCCCTCCTCCTCCCCTCCCCCTCTTGTTTGCATCGTTCTACTATAAGCATCGATATATCAGCAGTCGGCGAAAGAAGTTCAATGTGGCGGTAAAAGCGGACGGTAATGCAGATTGCTAGCTCTCTGGGCGTCTCCCGTTACCGCGTTGCATCGCCCGGTGCACATCTCTCGAATGCTCCATCCGTCCACCTCGCCGTCGGCCGCTTTTCGCCGTCAGCCGCCTCGCGCCGTCGGCCGCTTCGCCGTCCGCCGCCTCGCGGCCATCGGCCGCTCATTGGCCGCCACTTCGCTCTCCGTTCCGAGAATTTCTAACTGATTAACCCTCTAACGTACACACACGGGAATCTGGAAGATTCGGGATCTACGGATGTATCTAACAAGACAAATCTGTAGCTATTGTGCGGCACGATAAAATTAATAATCATCATTCTCTGATCGAGAAGAGAAGAGTTATGCTAGGTTCAGTGAGACATAACTAGTATTTGATTTGAATCATTAGTTCACGCAAAAGCGATTGTTCCCTCAATGGAAACTAATATGGCGTTATTTGCCGTCCGTTATACATTGACTGAACATGTCGGATTATAACAAGCACGCCTAAGGTTGCATTTTCACGAGCCGCTGAAACCGATCGTTTGAGCGACAAAAAGGATCACATGACGACTTTTGTCGCGGTAACTTTGTACATGAAAAAGGATAGGGACGACAAAATTGAAAGTTGTGCTAGAGGTTTCGCATTTTTAGTGTTTTATTAGTACTGTCAGTATTATTAATGTATTGTTGTTACGACTTCTAGAAAAAAGAAATATTATAATTGGGTATTAAATTATGATTCGAGAAGGGGAAATAGAATTTCGAAATATTATAATTTCGTTTTTGCCGTTTCTGTAATAATACATGCCGTTGTTATTGTAATAAGAAGTCAAAAAGATATTATTTAGAAAAAACGTTTGGATTGCACCACTGAATATTAACTTATGAATTATTTTCGCACGTTATCAACGCAACTGGAGGACTTGCTACAAAAGTGTTGCATCGCAACTGCGTGAGCAGACATTTGTCAGAGTCAGTGCTGAGGAACGTTTGTGTTTAACTCGAAGATTTGTTTTATTACAATTCTTGGTTCTGCAAGATTACACGATCAACACGGTCAAGGTTGCACTGCAAAACGATCACGGCAGCATTTTCACTTGCAGTCGCTTGTCACAGTGCATCAGCGTTTCACGGCGTTTGAACGGTAACGCTTTGTAATTGCATCGGTTCGAATTACAAAATTGTAATTGCCAGATCACGAGCGGCAAATATATCGACAATTCTAATCGCTTGTTTTATTGTTAGCGACACGTGAAATTATACCTTAAGAGCTCTCTCTTATCGCTGTTTTTCGAGCAGCTGAACTCTCGATGTATAAAATTTCTGCGAGACAGAGTCGATGGACGAGCAAAGGCATTGCGCCACGGAAGAATGCGCGACGATTCATAAAAAGTCTGTGAGTAGCGAAGAAACGATACCAGTTTCGAAGTTCCGAGAACGGACAGTCCGCCATAACAATCATCGGGGAAGGCTGGAAAAACACCAACCACGTTCACGGCGGGAAAGAGAGAGAGATTCCTCGGACAGGAGGACTCCGAGAGTTCGCTCGTCGTTTCTACGATGCCTGTGTGTATTCGGCGTCCACGAGGCTTGGTAGGTATGTAGAAACCTTCCATACAATGCGCGTGGTGCTCACTTACTATCGAAAGGATCAATACGGGGGACATACACCGACTTGCTTGCTAGCTGGCTTGCCTACCTGCCTGCCTGCCTGCTTTGCTTGCTCGTTCATGAATCTCCCTCGTTTGCAAGACCATGGGTCACGCAGCACCTTCGTGGGATATACATTTCGAGGAACACGAGAATTCTACGGGACATTACTACTCTTTTAGAAAATATCGATTACAAATCGATAACAGTATATATGTTTCATTGCCCGATTTTCGATATCGAGCCGTTGAATTGTAGAGTTTTCTCTCGTAAGTCCACATTTTCAGGAAATATTTTATCTTTTTAAAATTTTGAGATTTTGAAAATAATAAATATTCTGATCTATAATCAATACAAGTTTTCATCGATGGCGCAGCAACTGACATAAGACTCTGTAGAAAACTAAATTTTATTCGAGTCATCAAGAGTAATGTTCAGTCCACAGAATCTAGTTCAAAGCACGAGCGTCGATGTACGGTCTCGAGGCTCGCGTCTTTTCGATCAAGAAAAGCGAGAGCTGCCGAGTTGTCCAGCTATCGAGTTTCTTCGAAGCGCGGAACGGGGAACAAACGGAGGTCACCCTACCAGGGGTGTAGCATCGGGACAGTGCCCTTCACCCTCCTCGGCCAACCGCGTCCTGTAATCGGAGGAACTCGGCAGCTCTCGTGTGTTCTCGCAGGACTATAACACGACGCGAGAGCAGGACAAGGTTCGCGAGAAACGATCCGCAAATTCGTTCGCACCAGCGTTGCCAACCATAACCAGGGCTATATTTGCATCACAATTAGTTACGACGGACCTGCTGCTACAAGTAGCATATTTTGTTGCACAAAAGCGCGCGTTGCTAATTTATCTTATCTCGATCCTTGTAACAATTTCGAGAGAATTAGAATTTCGAAAAGTATGAGTCATCGCGCAAATATGCATTTATGCGACGTGCTGTCTTTACAATGACGTTGTATTTCAAGGTTTCTGTAAATACACAAAGGATGCCACCTCTTCCCTTCGTTGGCGTTGGGGCGAGTTCTCTCGCCCCGCGTTAAACCTATTCCGTACTGCGTGCCAAAACTCCCTGCCGGATAAACAGATTAATACGTGGTAACGTATATTATCCGCAATGAATTTCGCTGGCCTTCGCCCGCGAAGATCTCAGCTTCCCCTCTTCCCCATCGCTGCTCTCTCGCGCGCCGTTGCCCCACCGTTTGCTTCATTGTTCAGTCGGCCAATCACGCCCACGGTTAAGGAGAGCTTGCGGCATCGCGCGTGGCGCTCGTGCGTTCTCGCCCGACAGACGAGACGGTCCGATTAGGCCGAATTCGCACGAGTTCGCTACCGAGCGACGAGCGACCGAGCATTGCGGGCAAGGGGAGCGGAGGAGGAGGTAAAACGATGCAAGGAAGAAACGAGAAAGATAGGAGAAAGACGAGGAAAGAAAAAAAGAATCCGCGCGCGAGTCGATGCGATCTACGAAGCGAGGTGCGCAGAATGGAAGGAAAGGGGCATTCATGGGCAACGGTTGGAAACAAACTGCTAAGGTACTTTGATTCCTGCGTGTCCATGGGAGAAGTCCGTAAAGAGTCGATAATATCACGGCGATCGATGGATCACTGGCTTTTTCATACTCCGTTATATGTTTGTGAAATTAAATCAAACTGAATTGTTTTTATGATAATAAATTGTCCTTTCTTATCGAAAACATCATTGCGATAGTCTATTTCGTGCGATTACAAACTTTTAAAAATAATTCAACAATTTATGCTGTAATGTCTCTTATGCCTAATATTTGAACGTGAAGTAAGGATACAGGATATTAACGACTCTATGAGGTCTCGCATGAAACTAGGGCAGTGTGATCCGAGGAGGGGCAGGAAACCACTGATCCGGTTTAATTAATCAAGGTTGTCAGTACAACTAATTCTGGGCGATGAGTGAAGATAAATTCTATGATCGTTATCGTGAAATCGCGAGCGATGCAACATTCTGCCGCTCGACGCAGCGACTCAGCTGGGAGCGGCGGCGGCGAGACCCGTCGTCGTCAGCGGCTACGTCCCAAGTGGCGAGAGCGGCCAGCGGGTGGCGGCGCGCGGCAGGTGCAGCTGACGGCGCGGGCGGATAGGAGGTGGAAGAGCGGAGCGTGCTTTCGGTTCCTCCCGACGCGAGACGACGCGACACGATCGTCGCCGCTCGACTGGACGGCGGGCGCGGAGTGTGTATAAATAGGCGGCACGTCGACCGACCGTCTGGTCTCTCACCGGTGTTACGCTATTGCATGCACACCACTCGTGTGCTACGCAGGGGTGGTTTTCTGGTATCGACTCATGCCGCGCGTCTCTGCATTACCGACACCGACAACAACGTAACGCGGAACCGACTTGGGAGATATATCCATAGGGGTTTTCCTGGCCGGAAATACTTCCGGAAAATTTCTACGTTACTTTCAGCAATGTCGCTTCGAACATGTTTTCCCGTCACGTGCTATTTCCAAGCGCTCGTAGATCGAGTGGCTCGTAATACTTGTGAGACTTTATTTGAGAGTGGGATTAAATTAAAAAAAGATTATAGAGTAGTAACGGCTATATCGACAAAAAACAGCTCGTGTATAAAACAGTCCCCTTATCAATCTAGTACGCTTTAACAGCATGACACGCGCACGCGATTTATTTGACACGATGACATGACATGAATTTTTTACTGACGAATATCGTGTAGACTATACGGTATCTTTTCGAGGCCTGATTGGTCCAGCGAGAAACCGGCGACCAACGGTTTGCCGCAGAGAGCGCGTCACATCGATCGTGAAACCAGAAGCTTCTCGCGAAATCCTGCGGAGCGTTCAGGAAAACACTGTGCTCATTTCACTCACAAAATAACCATCATTTTATCATGGCAAAGCAAACATATGTTTCACTAGTTGCGTGATCCGGTAATACGGTTTGGATTATACATGTTAATAGGGAATAGATTACTATAAAATCGTATTTGTAGAGGCAGCAAATTAGAGATAATTAAAGACTGGATATTATTATTAATCGAGTCGGCTGATTCAGCATCGAAAAATTAGCAGCGGTGTGAATCTCCGTTAAACGAAAGTAATTAAACGTGTAACTGCGGAACGGAAAGAGACAACGAGACAGACAGGGCCAGACGGAGAGCCGCGATTGGCGGCCCGATAATGCGAGAGGTCCAATTAGCGCGCGTAACGCTACGCTCCGCGCTCGTGCCGAACTCGCGCGACAACGGCATTATGAATATGCGGAGGGATACGGTGATACGCGCACGCTGTTGCCAGATTTTTTACATCACGTGTCCCCGCGTGCTCCGATTAATCGTGAGCGACGCGCGGCGTAGTGCTTGCGTACGCCTTAAAAGCGCCCGAAGGCCATTACGTAAGCATCGACTACGTTTTCGCCGTATCTCTGTTCTGCAATACCTCGTCATCGATCTACGATTTGCATTTTCAGGCTCGGCAACTCTTCCCTCAAGAACTCTTTCTTTGAAAAAAGAAACGAGGAACTTCCAAATACGATCCATGAATGCAACTTTTCCGAATTATCGAGCTTACATTTTGTAAGATAATCGAGAAGGTTGAAGGTTAAAGCTTGAAAATTGATCGAAGCTAATGTCGGTTGCCGAGCAATAGACCGTGGATAGATACAGAACGTGAAATATACTTTGAACCGTTAATACAAACTATTGGTACAACAACGAGGAGAGTTTCGCTTTCCGGCGATGACCCGGCCATAGTGCTCGCAGCAAAGCGGAGCCTGGACATATCGTAGTGATTGGGATCAATACGTTTAACCACACTACCACGCAATAACACCCCTGCTCGTCCCCTTTCCTCCATCGACCTCACTCCGTCCGTCTCGCCCTTCGCCTCTTGCTTCCGCTCCTTCCGTCCGTTTCGCCTCCGTCGACCTTGCGGCAAATTCTTTCGTGTATCGCGAAAACCTGCATTAAGCCTCACGAAGGCGAATTTACACACATCACTCGATAATTTTCTTCGCACCATTTTCTAAGCATCGAACGAATAATCTAACAAAGAATAAGACTAACAAAGCTGGAAATTGAACTTGCAATAATTCAAGTTTAATAAATGTCGCCTTAATCGATCGTGCAAATTGACATTGCGAAGAAATGGCGGATTGGCAACAAGAATAAAATAAAATTTC
Organism: Ooceraea biroi; assembly: GCF_003672135.1. Classification (NCBI taxonomy): domain Eukaryota; kingdom Metazoa; phylum Arthropoda; class Insecta; order Hymenoptera; family Formicidae; genus Ooceraea; species Ooceraea biroi. The sequence continues at coordinate 3,404,755 of NC_039514.1, read as the reverse complement.
ATACTACTGGCTAACAACGAGAATGCAAGAATTTATCAGATATTCGAGAGAGATCGTTATCGCATTATAATCCTAGCACAACTTATACATCGAAAATATAAATGAACACGTGGAAGAAGAATATTAGCGAGATATCTGTAATAGCCGTAACTTGTACAAGTTACTTTGTCCGTCTCACAAATTCCTGATTATTCTCAGTGATCTTATTTGATTGACAGGATTCAAATTGTTTTAATACGAAGACAATGTAGATTAACAATGAGATTGAAGCAATAACTCCGATTGCGGAAGATTCTATCATGTATCACGACTTTTGTCTCAATTTTTATAGTTCATAATTGTTCGAATCTGGATTTTCAGTTTCGTTAATAACGAGCATCGGGTAATTAACACCAGTAACGAGCTAACGGATAATGAGGACGGTAATTCAATCGGTATTCGATGACTGTGTATTATTATCCAAATCTCTTATTTACGGTGGAATCAAATCGGATCGCGTCATTGCGGCTAAAGTGATACGCGGATACATTTCTGAATCAGCAACTGCTGTATTTCCGACGCGATACATCGCGTACTGTTAATCGGTGAATTGATTAATAAAACGTCCGTGAACGATAATCCTCGCTATGTTCCGTGCGTGATTAATCATAATCAATCGGCGATATATTTATCCCCGGGTCTATTTAATTCTGCAGAACGTTAGCGGAGTAAAAATGTAATAAAAAAATGTAATGTTTACGCAGAATTTTAGAAGTTGATTGAACCAATCGTCCGCGTATGTAGAATACGCGGCAACTCCTCGATTTTCCATGAATGAGGGCTCGACTTAAAGCTCGAATGGGATTATTCACGGGCATTCGGCGCATCCCGAAGCGGTCGGAGCCGCCATATTGTTACTGGATGCATTCGCCAGAAGACACCCACCACACCGGTACACCGACTCTAGACGCTAACTTTATACCTATTAAGGTCTGGGATCGATAGTGGGTACATAGTACGTGTATGTTGCGCGTACTAAATACTGTATTGCATGTCCGGGGTGGACGGGTGGTGACGAGTGGCTGGGAAATCTCTAGAAATCACTAAAAACGTCCATACGGAAAAGGAATTCTAGAAGGCGTGAATGTCGCGCATACCTCAAAGTCGAAGCGGCGGCCGTTCGATGGGAGCTCGAACGCCGTTCAAGCGTTTAATAACTTTAATAAGTGAATAATCGAGTCGATAAAAATCCCGGGTTTGGGTATCGCGCATGTAACGCGAATTTAATATCGCTCGCGCAATAAACATATAATGCAAGCGAGCTTGATTCACTGTTATTATGCGATCGTTGATATCACTATGCACCGCCATGTGTCGACGAGAGCACATGCAGGCTGCACAGTACGCGGAAAACTCGCTCGTTCATTACCAACCTGACGACAGCTTTTGCATCTTACTTTGATACATCTTTCTCTCTCTCTCTTTCACTCACCATATGGATATGGAGCATAACATATTAAAGCGTGCGTTTAGAGCAATTTCGGCCAACCTTGATTAACTCGTAACAAGGCTAATGAAGTATATACCTTTCTTACAATTCAGGATTTCAGCAAATCTGTTAATGCGACTCGTGGCTCCGTAGACGTAAATAGCAATAGAACAAGACACGAGTTTTGACTGTTGCGTAATCGCGGAGTGAAAGTAGTTGATTGATCAGAACGGATCGTGAAGTGGACCGGCAGGGCTTAGGTTTCTCATTGGATTACAATGCAGTTATCGAGAGTCAGCGATATCCGTTCAGTCATCTTGCGAAGCTGTTGTTGGGTCTTCGAAGCGAAAAAAGGTAAATGGAAAAGCTGTCGCTGGACATTCGAAACTTGAACGATCTCGCTTGTTAGGTTGTCGTCTTATTTCTACTTGAAAGTGGCCGTCTGCCAGCTCCTGATTACTTGTCGAGCACAACCTCGAGATTATGTTACGCGTGGACCAACGTACCTCTGATCAAGCAATCTGTTTTAACGCGAATCAAATAGGAGATTCGATTTGGCGTTCCAAAGGGTTAATTAAAGATCGTTTGGACGCAGGATACAGTGGACGACTGCTTCTGGAGCGATATCCAGCGCTGTAACTTACATGGAGAACGTCGGGTTTCTATGCGGACTTTGGGCAAATGGAATCGACAGGGAGTGGAAGGAGAGGAGAAGGGGTTGGAAATGGATATATATACATATATACAGAGTGCTGGGCTCCTCTCGATCGATCCTCGAAGGATGTGGAGACCAACAGAGGTGACTCCAAAAGAGAGAGAGAGAGAGAGAGAGAGAGAGAGAGAGAGAGAGGCAGAAAGAGAGGTAGAATGAGAGAGAGGAGGGCGAGGGGGAGAGGATGCAGAAGGCGAGGAATAGAAGAGAGGAGAGCGAGAGAGACTCGTCGAGAAAATAACTAATAGGGGTGGGGTAGCAAGAGACGCTGCGGATGTGAGCGGATGTGGCGAGGAAGGCAGCGGCGAGGTAAGGGGGTATAAGTTAGATAAGGATGAGAATATTGGGCCAAGTGGAAGGGAAACGAAGGGATGATGCTCGCGCTTGGAAACTACCTATGCCGTCGCCGCGCCGGTACGAACAGTACTGCAAAATGTCGGGTACCTACGGATTCCTTCCGCGCTCGCATATATATCGGGTGTCCCGGAAAAAGACACGGAGTATCGATAAAGATATTTCTGATATAATGCGAACGGCGGACGAGAGATGTGCGAGACGCAGTTTCAGGCGCAGGCAATTGCACTTGAAATGTGTCTCATGCCACGAATAAGATTACAAATTGGATTGATAGTGTGAGATCATTATCGATTCGAGCAATGCAACTTGCAATGCGCAATATCCGTTCAGACCAGTTGTGGATTATGAGCCGTGCAGCGAAACAATCGTGTAATCGTATAACGGGGATGCTACGAAGGCTTCATTCGACATTGTATAAATAGCACACCTTTGCGGCCTCTAGAATGTCTACAAATAGGGGACCGCGTTGTATAAACGGTTAGTAGACAAGTGGTACTAGAGGACAGGCGGCAACGACTTAGGTCTCACGTTCGGACAGGTATAAATCTTTGCCGTTGGACTTCTCTGACCGTGCGCGCAGGTCGATGCGGGATTTCTTCCTTTCGCATATCAGAGACAGAATAGAAAGCCAATGAACTTGGACTTTTTGTAGATGAATCTCAACTCCAAAGTGCAACGACGATAAAAATGGTAAATGATAAAAAAAATATACCTCATTCTATTTAAGTTGAAATTACTAATTAAGAGAGCGATCGATATCTTGATAGATCTGTAAACGATTAAGCCAGATAACAATATAAATTACGATGCATGTTTTCGTTGAGAGCAAATCTCGAGTTTTGTCACGAAGCAAGAAATTGTAACGTTTCTGACGCGATGCAAGAAGCTCGCCAAGCTTTGCTCGCACGCTGATGCATGCCGCATCATCGCGCAGTCGCGTGGGTGTGGGTGAAACTGCGTTTATGCGCGCACGCACAGTCTGCGTCCTTCAGTGAAAGGACGAAAAAGGACGAGCCGTGAACAAAGAGATACACAGAGTGGATCGAAGCGACGACACGAATTCTATTCGACGACATCGCGCCGAGAAAAAATCAGATACTCGGAAAACAGCGAGCTGTATACGTCGTGCAGCGTAACAGTCTATGACCGATATACTCGATAGACTCAAGCCTGTTGCATTGACATTACCGCGAAAGTAATGCCGGACGTTCGGCTGTCCCGATGTAAAAGAGGAGGTCGATGGCGACTCTGGACAAGTCGAGTTATCGCGAGCGAGGTATACCTGAGAAACAACCGCACTTCCAGTGGAGATGCGTCAATACGCCGTAGGTGCAGCAACTTATACGGAGTTTTAAGGGGCTTTCACGCGCGCGCGTATATCGCTGCGGTGCCCCATTGCGTTCTTAAATGAAAAGTTCAACCTCTAATCAGAAAGAAGAATAAAAAAAAAACAGGACTGACTGAAGAGATAGAAACAAATCTACAAGAGATGACTTATTAAGGCGATACTAATGCTATAAACACAGTCAGTGATGTGACGGTCGACATGGAGAAAGAGAGCGAGAGAATGAGAAAATGAAAGAGGAGAAAGAAGGAGAACCGGACCGTGACGTCGCCGACCATGTGAGAGCACCCTTAAGCGCGCCCCTCCCCCACTCGCTCGACCCAACGGGCGCGCGAGAGCGCGTCGGGCTCGCGCACTTGACTGCCGTGTTCTAAGTGAGAGCGCCACGTGACGTCGGTCGCGCTCGACCCCAGCCGCTGTGCTTCCGATAGCACGCGGGCCGATTGCTCGGCGCGCCGCGATTGGCCACACCTTTTCGTGTAACCGCACCGCTTCGGATGCGATATAACGATAATAGCGAGCAACGGCTCTCAGCAGCGACGCTGGTAGAGATGACGACGAGTCGGGACAGACAGCGGCATCACGATGGACGATGCCCGTGACGGATGCAAAATGCATGGCGTTACCACTTTGCGAGCGTACCTTACGCGCGATGTGCGGAGTGACCCGGCAACGTCGCCGGTCGGTTGGACGTATACGGGGTGTCGCATGGCGGACAACCATCATTTTATCCTTTCTCGACGAGTTTTTCCAGAGTGAGGAGTCTTCCTTGATCACTGCACTGAAATTCTCTCAAGAAGATGCGCGTATATTCGCTCTCAAAAACTAAAACGAATCACACGACGACGTTCAGAAGCGTTCAAATTGTAGATTATGTTTGTTCTCTACGCGAGATTTTCAGACGATAAAAATTGCCTGTAACCACGTGTCGAGAAGGGTCTCTGAGCTCTCGGCATATAACCTCTAATGTAACGCTAGTTTCCTTGGAATAAAAGCCTGTACCACATTTCGGATTCTAGCAGATAAAAAAAGACCAGAGAGTGCGAGAGATCGTAAAAAGAGTGGATAACAACGTTGCGAAATGGCGTAATGCGAATGCCGATTCGTGAGTCTTGTCCAATTCTTGGACAAACGACTCCTTTTATTACGCGTGCGACTCGTTTCGCGAAGATGAGGCGTATCAAGGCTTGACGGACCTAATCCCAGCATTTATTGGTACTATCTCGGCGACTTAATGATCGAATTTTTGTCCGGAGCCAGATGGAACGAGAAAGTCCAGGTGACAGAAAAGCGGAGGAATCACGTTACGACGTGCGTGACAGTACAAACGTGACAATACGTGGCAGTTTCGTCACAAACGTCGAGATAAGGGTTGACAGCGATGCACGTTGTCGGCCCCGAGCACGTGATAGTAAAGCGATAAGTGGAAAATTTGCGGACGAAATCTAACGCGCTTCGTCAATGCGTGGCGATTACTGCGATCACGTGCCTCACGAGCTAATTACTCGTCTTAGCCGTTAGAAGTCGATAAGGCGACGACGAGTATAACGTGTCGATAAAGCGCTAGCATGGATGAGCAATAATCTATTAAGCGAGTGTCGTCTAGCGAACGGTTCAACGTCGCACAGCACCATTATTTTGTAATATATCGATCTATTCTTTCCCCTCTCTTCGCGTGAACGTTCGAGGCGCAACGCAACGGTGAAAAAAAGAATATCTTTGACCAAGGCGAGAAAGTAGAAAAGACGTGTTGTAGGCAGCTCACCCTCGCTCCGAGAAAGCGAGCCTCCAATAACTCCTGCTTCCTTGGGTCCAGGGTGGCCTGAAAGTGCTCCATCTTGACGCCAGCGCCTGGAACAACAAGTCACAACGAATTACACTCCGACCTTTCGTCCGCGGCGTCGGTGAAGAAGAAAGCCGAAAAATCTGCAGTAACGACTGAAATGATAGATTGAAAATCTACGCTAAATCCGAGATTTACGCCACTACCGCGTAACCGTGCAAACGGTGCTGCCGGAAATTTCGGTCGATTTCAGATCATCATCGGACGGAGCGTTAGAACAAGTATGAAACAAAGATGCAAAAGGCAAAGGAGGAAATCGAGATTAAGCAAGAGCTAGCCGTGCGGAAAACGGAAAGAGAAACGGAATATCGCGAAAGCTTCCGGTATGCTCGGCAGCCGATATTAAATACCGGGTGGCGTTACATTACACGTCGCGCGATTGTGGGAGCATCTGCAGTTATTTGTGCAGTTATCTTGCTATTGTCGTTTCCGCACGTGCGGATCAGAAAACAAAATTACTAGATGGAAATCCCGAACGATACTAATTACGATCGCGTTTATCTCATCTTCCTCTCCTCCTCCTTCGCATTGAACGAAAGAATTGGATTCGAGTACGAACGAGAGACAGTAAATAGAAACTACCTTTGCAACTATCAATGCTTTGATCGCGGTATCGCCGTATCGCTGGCATCACCGATCGTAACTGCGACGCTGCTGATGATTACCGCACGCGCAATAAACTGGACATCCTACGGCTCGTAAACGGCGCGATCCGAGTGCTATAATTAGCATTGCGGGCTCGCGTTACGTTGGACATTATGTATTTCGATCAAACGGATTGGATTTAACCTCGTGTCAGTCCTCTCCGCGAATAAAGCACGACCACCATTGTGCGAAACCTGGAGTCTCTCTCTCGTAAGATTAGTCGAGTCGGAGCTGACGAGAGAGATACCACGACGGTAATATGCGCGTTTCACTTGAAACGCGAAGCGTAGGTTCGCTCCGCGTTCACTTCCTCCTCTGTCCGTGTTACAGATAAGACTGTCATCCAGAAAGGGAATCGCCAGGATCAATGCTTGCGCCATCCATAAGGGGACACAGTTCCCCCGGAGAAACAGTCGCTGGCTGGTTTAAACTCGTCTGATTTTCGTATCACAACAGATCGCCCGTCCTTCCGTTATCAAGGCACATACGACTGAATGAGTCGCACTGCTCGCCGTTACTTTCGAGAATCACTGCAATCCGTTAAAGACATTATACACGTTCACGATGCGTGACCGGTCGTTGCGCGTTACCAAACGGCGCAACGTTCTTTTATATACCAATGCTTATCGATCCTTCCGTTCTAGGGTAGATCGAGGGAATATTCGCGCGTGAATTCAACTCGGGGAAAAATCGAGAAAGTGATCGAGGAAACCGATTGTACCACGTTATCAGGCAATTAAAGTCACTTGGACTGTTAGAACGTATCGGGATGCTTAATAAATCCGAGCGAGTGAACGCGCGAGGCACGCGCGAGTGCAGCAACGCAGTCATTGAACTCGTCGTTGGCCACAATTTTCATGTAAAACGAGGGCAAGGCTATTTTATTCGTAGTGCCTGGGATAAGCGAACGGATTCGCTACAAGGAGGTAGATGCGGCTCGTCAAGGCGTAAATTTCATTGTGCAACACAAAACAATGCACTTTTACGACACATCGCGTAACGCCGCGCGACGTATCTAAGAGTACTTGCATTTCATCGCTTAAAAAAAGTTATATCCCACACATTAAATTCGTCACAATAAATTTTATTCGCGTTTGAGCCGTTGCTGCTCGTCTATTGGCGCCCAGATCAGACCTCCGCAAATTTCAGTCAACGTTGGGCCAGGCAGCGAGCATCCGTCTTATTCTTACGCGATACGACGTTACATCGGAGAGAAGTGTCACGATGGTAACAGCTGGAATTTCATTCGTTCTACAAAAGGCGCGGAGAAAGCGAGGCGCTAGCAACAATGTGAGACGTTGCCCAGGATATTTCGCGGGCGGATTCTTCTATACACGAACGGCAAATTACGTTACACGCTCGCGCGCGCGTCCATCAACCGTTGCTGCATCTGGGCAGCCTCTGAAAAAGTGTGTCATCGAATACTGAACGCTAGCGTTTCGTTAACGACATCGCGTTACTATCGAAGCGAGCAACGTCTATCTCGTAGTTGGTCGGATTAAATTAGACAGCAGCGCCAAATATTATGTCCAGTGTACAGGCTTTGTCAAAAATTTTACCAAGAACTTTGTCACCGCCTTTATCGTGACTAGCAGTGTTTACGGAGATACGACTAATTAAACGTGATGGCACAGAAATCTATTATTCGCTGTCGCATTCCTTACAGGCATGCCTCTGCGTCGCGATAAAAAGAGAAAAAGTCATCGCGTTTTATCGCGATCAATAGGCGCACGAATGCGACGACTTTATGCAATGCGAAGTGCAGCGACTCGCATGTTACGCGATAATTTTCGCATCACCGTGAGTTCGTATCGTAGCAAAAATCGATATTTCCTTTCCGAGACATCGATATTTAATCCTTCGCATTTGCTACCGCGAGAAAATGGAAAACATAACATTAATCAATCGATTAACGTAACATTATCGGCAAGTTAGGAATTTCCGCGAAACTCATAGTTTTAGCAGGGGCCTTATTCCACGGAAAGTTCTCCCTGCAAGATCTTGCTACAAGATAAATTGCACGATTCTCTCATAAAATTTGTCATGGATCTTTCACCTCGACAAAACTTATATCGTTTAAAGCGCTCGAAACACAAAAGTGTATCAACTGAGACCTTTAGTATTATATCTCAGTGAATGGTGGAAGACCGGTATAATTCATTACGAAAAATCTACGGAAAACTAAACTTTCTTTCGAATAAAAATATAAACATAGAAGGAGCGCAAATTAATAGAAAATTCGAGAAAAGAAATTTTGAATCAATTAAGGAAAATTAATGGTCCCTGTACAAACGAGGAATCTTCTTGAGGTTGCTTACGCGTGTTGTCACACGCATAGCGGGTGAAGAATTACTACTGTCAATAGCAAAACATGACTCCCTCCGAAATAAATTCTCTCGCACTCGTCGAAATAACATTAACATTCGTAAATGTAATTTAGTGAACAACAACCAACGTGTCCGCGTTGCCTGATTTATCATTACGTTACTTATCTAATCTCGCGTATTGTAAGACCGAAATACATCCGTATTTCCATATACAGAGTGTTCGAGATGAAAAAACAGTTCTCATGAAGATATTATTAAAATTCCTCTCGATATCATCAGCTCCAAGTGGCAAGTTCCCCATTTTTATTCGCTCGCATCTTTGAATTGGCTATTAATATCCCGATATTTTTAATTTCAGCGACGAGAGGATTAAAAAGAAGCATGATCGTGTTAGGATACATCGATGATACTCACCACCACCAGAGTTCCAGCAATTATCAGTCATCCCTGTTTATCCATCTGCAAAGTTGGCACTACATTATAATTACACCGATCCAACTCGCTCGAACGTCTCGCGGCACGCTGGTCTTTGACGGCGGCGTTATGCACACCGGATGCACTTTTCATGAGCCCCTAGTGCCGCCCAACAAAACTCTCAGCTCCGCCGCATCGCTTTACACCAATGAGAGCACCTGTCTCATTATTGATCTCACACTACACTCTCTCGATCGCGATGTACCGGGTGGGTTCCACCCGCGAGAGCATCCATAGGTTTTCGCACTCGCGGCACTTCGGCTCCGAGTTCCCGGCGACGAACCTGAGGATCTTCCTGTAACGGCCCAATCACGCGCGTCTACAGAACTGTCGAGCGTTTACCTACTTTTAATTGCTATCGCAGGCCCGTTTAATCGTAATTACCCGGGATTACCGACAGTTTGAGCTATCGAGCGGATCGATCGGTGCCTCCTTAGAATCTACCTCGGACGAAGCATCGTGCTTTGAGAGAAGAGGATTAAAATAGACGCCCAAGACTTTGTGTCTTTTATATGGCGTCACAAATATTACTTGGCAAGAGGTTCATTTGGCCAAACAAAAAAAACCGACACTTTCAGCAAAAATTAATCGCTCCTAACTTTGATCTCGTCACGCGTGGGCATTGTTAGTTGAACTCATTACGATGTATATTTACAATTCAGATAACGATCTATCGTCCAAGAATAGATGAATACCATTACGAAGCAACGAATCTCGAAATAAAACACTCAATAATAATTAGCATGCATCGATACGCGTTGCAACTTTAAAAAATCTTCCAGAGTTTTTCGATCCGATTTTAAATTGCTGTCTGCCATCAGCAATGAATTTCACCGAACAATTTCTCCTTTTGCTCATCTGGCGTAATATCGGAAGGAAAGCCGAGACGGGCAAATGCCACGATGTAAGTTATATCAGGTGTAGCAACGCGCATAATGGCGGTATGATAAATCAGGAACCCCGTATCGAACACGAGCGCGAAATTCGAACCTTGAAAAAATTATGGGCACGACCGACTTTCCGTCAGATCCGTCGTCAGACCCGCGACAGTTTCCGTTCTCTTTTCTCTCTCGCTTTTTCCCGAAAAGATTAATATATATCCGTCTCGTTCAAAGAGTAGGAAAAAATGCGAATTAGAAAGTGTACTTTAGCGTTTTTTCGCCTTCTTAATCGCGCTTAATCAAGCGAACAGTCCTCTTTAGGTGGACTGTTGAGACAAGGTTATGCACATAAAATAAAATAAAGACGGCGATTCGAGGTCTATTAGCGTTCAAGTCTGAAATACACGACGGATCACAATTATTACGACGGCGCGCAATTATTCCATGAAATTGAATTAATTTTAAAGTTACCCGATTTATCTGCAACAAAAATAGTTGAAACGTGTTCAATTAACGCGAGTAACGAGTAGCTCCGATCCTTCAAGATGGCATTAATCGTCAGCAATAAAATATTTCGCCATCCATATTGCATGAAAGAGACGCACGGAGAGCAAAATGAAAAATAAAATTGCAACTACCGAATGAGGAAAAATGTTGACGAACGATGTCGAAAGGATGGTCGCACGGACACCGCGAGTATCTAGCGTAATCTTGTTACGGATAGACGACGTTACTGATCTTACTGTTACGGTCCGTTAGGTCCGAGGCCCTTATTGGCCCGGATATCAGTGTCGACAAAATTACAACGCAACAATACCGACGGTGTAGGTGCCGCTTTGGTCAAAGAGAGCAAATTGATCGAGACAGCGAGCACCGTCGGCGCAACCGGCCGTTTAATCCGCCGATCGATCCGATCGCGCGAGTCGCGGTACACCACGAAACGGCCTGCGATCCTTTCCCGCAATTCGGACTCGGCTCGGTCGAGCGCGAGCGAGTGCGAATTATCGGTCGGCGATCGGTCCGCGCGTATTTACGGCGGACGCGCAATACGCTCGAAAAACTCTACAGTTCGTAGACGCTTGGCGCGAGAGAACCGAACGCGAGGCGACGACGACAAGGCGATGGCTCGGGTCGTCGAGGCCTTCCCTCCCTCCCTCCCTCCCTCCCTACCCCCTTCCGCCCAGTCGCCTCCCGGTCTCCGCGACGTCCAGCCGGAGACGTTGGAGGTTACACACAACCAGTAATCGATTCACCGCTGACAACGCGCTCTTCGAGATCGCAGAAAGACGACCGCGACGTCTCGTCGCGAGACTCACTTTTTACTCCTTTTCTTTCTTCTTTTTCTTCTTCACTCCTTTCTTCCCCTTCTTTCCCTTCCGCCAGCGGTCTCTCACGCTCGCGAAAACGACGCGATTACGAACGAACGCGCGACGATAGGGGGTCGCCTCTCCGTGTTCGTTTCACTTCGCACCGCTTCCGTTTTCTTCCCCCGCACACGGTATGTGTGTCTCTCTTTCTCTGTCTTCCGCTCTGGTTCGCTTCGTGCCGATCGTGCCGATGTCTCTCTCGCTCCCTCTCCTCTCTCGCTTGCACGCGTGGACGACGCGCACTTCCTAATACGCTCCTGTCTCTTTCGCACGCACAATTGTTTTTCTTGCTCACACTCACGAGCGAAGGCTGGTCGAAGCGGTGACACGCGCTCGTGAAATTTCGTGACTCCACTGAACAGCACGCGCCGTTCACCGCATCTCCCGTCGCATGACAGACGCGGATATAATCTTTCCTCTCGCACTCCTCCTCCTCCTTCCTCTTTTCCCTCGTGAGGATTCAAGGAAAGTATCTCTTATGGTCTGTTGCCTTCTCCGTCCTTCTCTCTCACGACATAGCGCCCTCCGTTTATCGGAAGAAAGGAGGAAAAACTCATCTGGAAGATGGCCGCCGCCCGCCAGTCACCGATTTATTCCTCTCTTGCATGGCGCACTCTTTCACAACGGGCCACCGCGAGCCGCCGCGGCTTCGGGTCGTTAACTGCGACACTCGGACACGAGGAGACGAGAACGATGACGGCGGCTACGACGGTAACGACCACGACGACGAGGACGATAACGGCGACAACACTACGAACGATGACACGAGCGAAATCCTAGATACCGGCACGCGCGCGTCGACCACACTCACGCTCGCTCGTCCGACAGTACTTGTACTAAAAAGCTCACCTCGTAGGATCCGTAACGCACTCTCCTCTTCGTACACAGAAGCGTAACACAGAGGCGCACACTCACGAGTCACGACACACGCGAGCGCGCGCGCACGCGGCCTCGTATGTGTACACACTGCACCGCGCCGCGCGGAGTAGCAGCGGTGGTTCGCGGACGGAGACACACGAGCCTTTTAAAAAAGGCGATGCGGCGCCGCGTCCCTCGCTTTACTTCTCTCTCTTTCTCTCTCTCTCTCTCTCTCTATCTCTATCTCGACTCTTCTTTCTTTCTCTCTCTCTCTCTCTTTCTCGTTTTCTCATCTGTGGTTCGCCTCGAGTGATCAGGCGGAATCGCGGTTCGCGCGTCGCACACGTTCGTCACCTCGAAAAACGTGGCTCGTTGGACGTCTCGTTGCACTCGCGACACGGAATTTAACAGTAGCGACGGCGACGACAGTGACGTTGTCAGTCACACACCATGGCGTTCGCACGGCCTCCTCTGTCTCGCTCTCGTAAGCCGAGCGGCACCTTACGGCACTTCGGCTATTATCGGTGAGCTACGATGTTTATTCGGTGGCGCATCGGCCGACCAGTCACGGCTCACGGCAAGATCATCCCCAGTTCTCGCTTTCGTTTCCCTACTAGATGTCGCACCGTCCCGCGCCCCGCGCCGCGATTTTAAGGGTGCATTCACACCGACCGGCATACGAATAAATTTCGCCGCGATATCGTTCTGGCGAAATGATTAATATTTACATATTAATTAATAGATATAAACTTAACAAGTAGCTGTTACAATGATTTGTTGTAATAAAAAGAACCATGTATAGATTCAGAAGAGGATATATTATTTCTTTTTAATACTTTGACTAATGGCAATACTACAATCATACAATAATACAGTACGGTACGGTACGGTACAATAAATTCTTGATCGCGACGTTTAATCTCTTTACACCTCCCTAAGCTGTACAAACTCGTGTTACAAATATAGAAAATATATTCGATTATGCGACAAGCGAGTGGTCTTCAGATTTTCAAGCGATCTTCAAGAGAATGCAGAAACATACTATGAAATTATTAAACTTTTAACGCGCTCTCTCGACTGGTAACTTGATCGTTATTTTACCTAAACTTGCGCCATTTATTTAATTACAAAATGCATTTTGCGTCTTTTTCGGATAGATCGTCCAATAATCGATATTTGCTTTAAAAACGTAAACGTCTTATATTTGGCACGCCACTTATATAAATAAAAATGTATCCTATTCGAGATATCGAATCTCGAAGATTCAACTTGAATTGCGAATTGTTGTAAAACTCTAAATATATCACAAACACAACGTATTCTCTTATGATAACTTAAATACTAGACGGACATGTCAACCGTTTATTCTGAAAATAAAGTTAATCGAGGGACTTTAAATAAGAAAGTACTTATTACTATTATTAAATTATAAATATCTGTTCAATCATTTTCGAAATAAACAGTTTACATAGAGTCTATGTACGTATCTGCTTTTTATTTATTAAATAACAACTTGAAACAAAATTTAAATACCAGATTGAAGCTTCATTCAATTGTTGATAATTATATATCATTATTACATCAAATATATTTAATTTATATATAATTTACATAAAATATATACATAATTTCTGTCGTATTTCGTGCGCTCATCAAATAATTTATTTGAATATATAAACTTCTTGACTCAAAAAGAAAGGACTTGGTCTTACATTTCGTGTGCTTATCTTCGACGCGCAATAAATTATTATTAGATTTGTTTGTTTAACTACGCTGCTGAATTGGTTGCATACTATTTTTAATTGTTAATCTTTATAGGACGTGCTTTTGAAATTTACATTTATTCTTCTTAAATTTTCAGTGCTTAAACACCGAATTAATCTAAAACACTGCATGCTCTACGAGTTTCAACAGGGCAGTAATGCAACTGCAGTTACGATAGAATTGTGTACGACATTAGGGGAAGATGGTGCAGACGTTGGAACAATTTAATGATGGTTCTCGAAATTTCTCGAAGATGAGCCGCATACCGACAGGCACTCGGACTTTAATGACGATATCTTAACGGCCCTACTTCTTGAAAATCCATTTTTATCTAGCAGGGACATAGTGAAAAAATTAGTATCTCGATATGTAAACAAACTGGGACATGTTCAAAAGATTGGACGATGGGCATGAATGTAGCGAAACTAATTTGGCCATCCGTATCATCATGCATGTGCTCTTGGCACAATTTTTAGCCTTTTTTGGACCGGTCAATCGCGACAAAAAATGGATTACATACGATAATCCAGTCAGAAAAAAGCGAAGTGCCCTATGAGAAGGCCCTACCTGTTTCCAGGAATAGTATCTACCAACAAAAAAGAGTGCCCTATATCTGCTGGGACAGAAAAGGACTTATACATTGTGAGCGTCTGCCACCTGATTAATGCATTATCTACTAGGAGCAGTTGATGATTAGATACAAAAATCAAGGAAAAACGACCAATCATGTTGAAAGTGATAACATCCGATCACCGCACTTAAGACCAAACAGAAACTAAATAAGCTGGGCTACAAAGTTCCTTCCCATCCACCTTACTTTTTTTAATGAGAAAAAATTTTCAAGTGATGACGTGGATAATGCACCGTTTAGAATTCTTGCATGAAAAAAATGAAAACTTTTTTGCGTCCGGCATTGATAAGCTGTCGTAGATAAAAATAGCCAAAAAATATATATATTGTTAAATAAATTCTTTGTTAAAATTATATTTTTAATTTCAATTTTATCGGAAAATACGATAGAAATTATGCAACGACCTAATATAAAATAGCTATATTTCGGAATTAAGTTCATTAAATTAAATTTTGTATATGTATATATATCACATTATCTTGTTACAAAATATCGTAAGACTTAATAAACGCTAATAAATATGGCGCTACTTATTTTTAAAATACCGCCGCTTAATTAACACAAAAGTGGTATAAAAAATTGTTTGAGTATTACATATCCCACTTAAAGAGTCAAATTGTTTCTTACTAATTTCATTACAAATCTTTTCATTATCTTTATTAGAAAATTCTTCGCATAATTCTACAAATATCATAGCGAAGGAAAAGATTCTTACTACAATCGAATACGTTGCTATCATTGTAACTATGCTAATAGAATGCTATAAATGATCTATATGGATTTTTAATTGAAACGTAAAGCTGATACAACTAACAGCAGCTCTTCATTCCAAGAATAATCGTCTGCGATCTTCATAAAGCTAACAATTTATTCCGATGAATATAAGAACGGTACAGATAGAAGAAGTTTACTTTAGCGACTACCTATGATTACTATCAAAGTGAGTTACTATCAAATTACAAGAATCGTCATGTCATATACGAAAATTAATTGTACAATGTAATCTCGATAATGAATGGAGATATCGATATTGTCAATAACGAGATTAGTCCTAATGCAAGTGAAATGAATTATGCAACGATATAAAATGTTTACGCATTGTCGGGTGTTCCATTCTCTATATACCTATAATTCACTATCCGTGATAATACAAAATATTAAAACCCTGTAAATAGGAATTTATGATAATGTACGACTCGGCGTATATCAAATACACCATTCCTCCGCTTAAGGGAGACCATTTTCTTCCTATTTGAGCAATAAATTAAATAAAAATCTTATGAAAATAATACGCGTAGTACGCGCAACAAAATCGCTTTAATAATAATCGCGATGTAAATGTGCGCGTAAATATAACGATGTACTATTTCTTATGTACAAAGAATACAGGTACTTTCTTAAGCGAGAGTTTATCAATGTATAAATGAAACAATAATATTTCTGTTATAGTGTATACGTGTCTTACAAGACGAGCAAGATTTATCATTGATTGCCTTTATTCTGTAGGAAACACTGTCTCCGGTACTCAATGGCAAATTGAAATTTAACGCATCGCTAAATTCTAGGCAGCATGCAATGAAAAAGTTAAAGAAAAAGCAACAGTTGTACGTTTGTGTGTAACAAAATTATATCACATATTTTGCAGACACCAGTAAGTAAACCAGTAAGAAATTATATACATTCGGCAAAATGATTAAACTACATCTATGTACTTAATCAGTGATACGTCAGCCTGAGCAACTTCTGCTCGGTTTCTCAGTTTGCAGATTTAACAAACTCCTTGCAAAATACTGTATCATAATCTATGCTAATATAATTGTACATACGTATATGTTTACATGTACGCCGGTTCCTTACCTCGTGTTTCTTCTCATGAAAAATGGGATGCTCTAAAAAATCCGACCATTACAAGCCTTTAACAAGCACGTCCTACATTCTGGAAACAAAAGTCTTTTTCGTCTCAATTTTATATATCTTTAAGCTGTATTATATGCTCCTTATTGATGTTTAATATCTTGTATTTTTTAAATTTTATTTTCATTCTCGCTCTCTCTCTCTCTCTCGCGCGTACGTTTTTATATTAATCAAGATCTATGGTAATGTCAGCGTTATTAGCAGTAGAGACATTCATCTCCTCATCCTCGATAGAATCTTTATCTGTGACACCGCATACTGTGTGATGGTTGTTTGCCGTTTGATTGTCAGTCTTTGTCTCGTCGACCGGCTGAACTGTCGTCAGCGTGCTCCACCAATTCGAGAACGCCCCCTTCGCTTGCGATAGCGCTCCCCCTTTTTGCAAATTGTTAGTTTCAACAATGATATTTCGACAGATACGATTCTGAAGGGATTATCCGTTATAAAATACAATCAATTTAAACTAGTGTACGAATATAGAAATTTCGTTTGACAAATGGAAAAAAAAATGGAAAAAATAATAGATGTAAAATCGTGCAGCCTTACCTACAGCCTTGCCAGTGGTCGCGACTGCGCGTCCAGTCGACGCCATCGCTTGATTCAATTTTCTACCGCTTTCCGTATTCTGCATGGTGCTGCAACACAAAGGAATCGACCGATTGAATTCTCTTATTCCGTGCTCCGTCTACTTGAAATTTACAATTCATCGCAGGCAGCGTACTTACTGCGACAAGCGTAGTTTCATATCCTGCACCGACAGCTGGCCGGCAAAGGGATGACCGGGCTCGATATTGTGTATTTCCGGCTTGCTGGCGTTGTACCACGCCTTGTAGTTGTTGGTGCCGCGCCACGCGGACATGAACGCCGCGTTGTAGTGATCGGACTGGCGCGTATCCTGCTGCACGGAAGTACGCAGCATGCTCAACAAGTATACTCGGAACTGCGTCCTGATCCACTCGTCACCGCCCTCCCAGCCGACCCCGTCCAGAAATATGTCTTTCCGCGGTTCGGCGACGTGTCTCACGACGTAGTCGGCGAATCTCAAGTCCTCAGTGGTCAGGTGCAACTGTCGCCTCAGCTCGGGGTCGGTCGTCTCTATCCGCGTGTTCTCGACCTTTCACACGTGACATAAAATAACATGAATCAAGCGATTGATGATTTTTAATTTCTCGATATTTATGCTTACCTCAACTAGAACGTCAATAAGCTGCTTCTTCTGTTTGAACAGTACATTCGTAGCGCCCACCACGTATCCTCTGACGTTAACGTCGCCCAAAAGATCCAAATACGGCAAGGATAGGTAGGGCAAGCAGAGGTACCCCTGAAATAAATTCATTTCACGATATACATTCTCGATAAAATGCAATAGGTTCCTGATAAAAGA
Organism: Ooceraea biroi; assembly: GCF_003672135.1. Lineage (NCBI taxonomy): Eukaryota > Metazoa > Arthropoda > Insecta > Hymenoptera > Formicidae > Ooceraea > Ooceraea biroi. The sequence goes on along the minus strand of NC_039514.1, from coordinate 3,386,785 downwards.
CGCATCATCATCATCAGGATATTATTACTTTCATAAATAGCTCCAAAGGTAAGCCGCACAGCTCCGGATTGATGTGCGCGATCTGCGTGATGTTGTTCGTCAGCCTCACGTCGGAGAGCGCGTCGTTACTCGTGTCGCGGGGCAAACTGTTATCCGTGTCGCCCGTGCCCAGGGTGATTGCGTTCACGCTGTGCACCCTGTGCACGTTGTCGTTCGACTTTGGGGAATACTTGGAGTTGTTACTCTCCTCCATGTAGGACTCCGTGCACTCTTGCGCCGACTCGATCTCGATAACTTTCATGTTCAGATTTTCGTTATCGTTGTTATTCTTTTGTATAGTCACGTGCCGCAGTCCGTCCAGACACTTGCCCTCCATGGACTCGAGGGTCTTGTTGTCGTTGAGACACAGAGAGTTCCTGTTGCTGTTATCATTGCACTGTTCATGCTCCGAGTTGGACATGTTGTCTCTGACGATGGAAGTGCACGACAAGTTGGAGTCGACGACTTTGTTGCTCGAGATTTCCTCCTCGTCGAAGGTCGGAATTGGCGACATTGGTCTGGAGGGTCTAAAAAATAGAGGAATTATTTTTTGTTGCTTATTGTATTACCGAAAATTTTAGGGGATTTTTTTAGTGAAATACCTAACGCATGCAGCTTGCTGAAGACCATGTTCGATCATGCCAGGATACAGCGACAACAGAGTCAGTATCGTAGTGCACAGTGGCTGTACAGGCGACTGGTAGAAAACTATCCTCTTCTCAAGTAGGAGTAACTTAAATAATAGCAATACTTTGTGACGAAATTGCAGTATGAAATCTCTTGCGGATAAACCTATAAAATATAAGCATCATCAGTATACAAATCGCATAACATTTCATCAAAATCGTTTTTATGGATACTTACCGACAAAAATCTGTGGTGGTATCTGACTTTCACTACTCATACACGAGTTTAGATGATGGTAGGTATCCTTCAATAAAGACACCTTACTAAAATCACCTTCCTCAAAGTACGCGTGGGTTATTAGCGCCATTTTTACTTGAATGTGCCCGTACAGCGGCAGAGTGCTCAGCACGCAAACCGACTTCTGAACCGTGCCTCTTGTTATGTCGGATGTGCGGTTTTTGAGTTTCTGTAAACAGCGCTGTCAGTATGCTGACTTGACAATTAAGCGAATTAAGGCAGCAGGGCATTCTCACCTCGACCGGTATTTGCCTGAAACACGAGATGCCGTATATCGTACGTTTCGGATCGTTGAGACTAGGTAAGTGAAAATAGACTGTGTCTTCGTCGTAGTTGTGGGAACCGTCAGGTAGGGCCAGCGTGGGCAGGTACTTCCATCCTAAGGGGCACTCGTTGGGCGCGTCAGGCACCAACGGTGGAAACGAATACTCCACCTGCAAAGTGACATCACTTGCTATCAAGACTGACTGGAGCGCGTGGAACGCGGATGCAGGACGAGGACGCAGGTTAATCGGCGGATTTACCTGACAGCCTTTTTTGTGATGAAATCCGATGACGATGACGTGAAGAATCGGACCGTTCGATTCGGCCATCCTCGCGACGCTGCTTGAGACAAAGCCACAACACTTGGGCGCTCCGAGCACGTATATTTATGGACAACTCGCGAGCATCATTTAAAAACCTCGAGAGATGCCCTTCTGCTGGCAGACGAACTGATAGCGGCGACACGCGAGTTGACATGCGCCAGCGTGATACACATCCGCGCACCAAGCACAGTTCTGTGTGCATGCGCACACGTACACACCTATCGCATTTACGTCGCGATAACTACCAATAATAGCGTCGTAAATTCATTTTTAATCGCTCCGAGTCATATTGCTATTCAATATCGTGCGTCTTATACTCAAAATTCTATCGTTCGATAGATTTCATTTCACTTTTTATTTCTCTTTTTTGTGAACTTGCTCCAAAATTTTATAGGATGCAAGTCGCACGTTATTCCAAGTAAAAACTTCCGTAAACTTGACTAGTGTCGATTACAAATAAAAAGTTTATTCGATATGAATTGTATTATTTAATAATGTCATCAGACTCACCGTCGAGTCGTGCTGCCGTTTTATGTTCCAATCAAAAATCCTGGTAGATTGCGGCGGATTTTCTTGGAGCCGACTCAGAGGGAGCGAGTATACGGAACCGTGGCGTTATCTATTAGAATTTCTTGAAACTAATAATGGAAAAGCGTGTCTTTATTACCACAATTAAGCATCGGAAATTAAAGTCGGATCACGTGCTTATAAGATCGTTCAATAACAAACACATTAGGTTTCAATGTTGAGGCACATCATCGTGCTTCCTTTATTTTATACAACTATTCTTATTCCACTTCGTCTATCGTACGGCAACATTATCTTGCAAGTTTATTAATATTGTTGGATACTTTTCAGGTTTTGTTCGGTATTACATTCGAAAGTCGGCGGCTTTATATGCTTGCTTTTCTGCCAGGCGCATGCACCATTAAAAAGGAGAAAAACGACAAGCCTGCATCATAAACGGCAGAAAAGGAAGTATATAGAAGCGGAATAATATGTCGAAGTTAAATACAAAATGAAATCACTGCTGCTCGATCGTATCGCGATTGTAATTCTTGGTGATGAGTTTTTGATAGCAGTAGTTATCCACATTGTCGAAAAATGATGTTTTGTCAAGCTTCTTGCTAGGAGGGACGTGGCTCACGTGGCTTAATGGAATGATGATTGGACGAATGAAGAGATCGATAGCAATGAGGAAGAGAACCTGCAAAAAAAAAGAGAACAAATTAAATCATACACATATGAAATTTACCACAAGTCAAATGCGTAAATTAATTCGGTTCTTTTGAAGAAATTAAGCCTTTATAATAAAAAAAAATATTTCAATTTTCGAAATATTCGCCATTACTTTCGAATATTATTGTAAATTAATCAGAGTTATCGCACAATATTCGTGAGTTACAAAGTTGAGATAACGAGAATAATAAATTTTCCCCATATAAAAAGAAGAATTTTAAACGCCAACTCACCGGCGATTACAACGCGAATTGCACCGTGTCGCGAGTACGGAGTTTCGTTAGTATGGCTGGTGCCTCTGATTCTGGCGACCGCCACCTCCCCTTTGCTTTCCGCCGTAGCCTGAGCCTCCTGAAACAATGGCCGGTACGATGCCGATTAGTTTACTTTTACTTAACTACGAATACAATTTTATAACTACGACGAATAGAGAGAATCTATTTTTACGGCTCAACACACGCACACTTCTCGATAGAGGTACACTGCGCTACTAATAATAAACCAAGTATTACGGAAGGAGAGTAATAAACGTAAGAACAAAGAGGCTACAGGCTAAGGTAGTAAGCAGCATACCACTGAAATTCTCTTAAATAAATACTCTTCTCTTGTGTACGAATACCTGAAGAAGGTTCTCAGTCGCCTTTAACTTCTTTTGTTACTATAATAAGCAACATGAAAATCTACAAGCAGAAATGCACAAAAGCACGGAGAATTAAAACGATTTTAATTGACATTTATCATAGAGTTGTATCTGCTGTGAATTTTTTTTATCCAAATTGAAAGTCGAGAAAAGGCATATTCTCGGTAGAGTCGACGATTTACAAGGATGGGTGCAATTCTAGCGGTGGCAAAGCATCAAACTAAATATGAAGAGAAAGAGAGAGAGAGAGAGCGCAAAATACTGAAACAAATTATGGACAGTGAAGTGTATCGAGGAACGCTGTAATGCGTACCTTTACCGCGTACACCACCGCGCCCGCCCGCGTAGCCCTCGTAATTACCACCGCCATAGCCATAGCCATCTGCGTTTCATGAAACACATGGTATCAGTATCCGCATGTACCATCCCGAGAAATCAATGCAATACACATGAAAGGTAAAAAGGTAAAGTACAGCGCGGTCGCGAAAACGATCGACTCGGTGAAACTTTAGCCCGGGAAAGAGCGACGTAAAGAAATATACTTGGAAGATCACTAGAATACTGAAACGCTTCACGTTCGCCAAAAATGCCTCATTCTAAACTATTGCTCGCTCAAGTTACTTTAAATACGAAATCCAATTGACTATAAATTTATTATGTGATAACAAGGAATAATCACCACCATATCCGCTGTAATCATAGCCCCCGTAACCGCCGTAACCGCCGCTGTAATAATCGTATCCACCGTAACCGTCGTACCCACCGCCGTAGCCACCTTGACCGTAGCCACCGCCGTAACCACCTCCGTAACTCTGGCCCCAGCCGCCTTGGCCGAATCCACGACCACGTCCGCCTCTAGTTCCTCTACCTCGACCCATCATTCCGCCGCGCATTCCACCCATGCCATCCAACTTCGGCGTTGCCTTCTTCACGTCCACCTGTTAAAAAGAATTCACCATTAAAAAACAATTGCATATAATTTTTAATAATAATAATAAGTAATATTTTATGTTCGATATATTTTTTAATATACTTAATAAATTAAATTATTGTGACAATACTTACCGATTTTCCATTGATAGTCTGTTTAGGTGTCTTAAGCAATTGGTTGACTACTTGTTCGGATCCGAATGTAATGAAACAGAAACCCTTCCTCTGATTCTTCGTCTTGTCAAACGGCATCTCCATCTCAACGATCTAAGAGAAAATGACGCGATAATCAATTTTTACTTCTCACTTAGACGGCTTATTTATTTCCAACGAATTTATTTTCAAGATATTTACATTCCCAAATTGTGAGAAAAAGTTCTTGATGTCGTCGTCGGAGAGCTCTGTCGGCAGGCCACCGACAAATATCTTTCCATGCTTGGCTTTCGCTTTCTTCGGATCGACCTTTTTGTTATTGATTATATGATCGCCAGCTGACATAATCTGCAAGACGAAAAAAAAACATCACATTATTTTATACCTAACATTTATTTATAGAATTGAAAATTCTTTGTGATACAGATAGGAGAAAGTTAACAAGTTACCTTATCGAGAGCCTCAGCTTTAGCAAAGACGATAAAGGCGAAGCCTCTTGACCTCCCCGTGTTAGGGTCTGTTTTGACATTGATACTTTCAATGTCGCCATATGTGCTGAAATGTTCCCTTAATTCCTCTGAAATGTGCAAAGCAAATTGTGAGTAAAGATGTCAGCTGCGATCTTTGAGTAAAATACAGTCTCATAAAAATTGTTGACGAGACCCAATACTCACTGTCAGTAGTCTCCCAGCTTAAGCCACCGACAAATAACTTTCTGCAAACAATAAAAAGAGAAAGGAAATTAAAAAAAAATGAAATGGAACGCGCTTGATAACGCGCTTGTCGCCCTAACTTTCCAACCGCTATCGCGGCGTACTATATAGTTACGATGTTATTATTTCAATTGAATTTTTTGCAGGCACATAATATTAAAATAAACAAAAGAGAAGAATAAAAATTGAATGTGCCTATCAATCATAAAGTCCTGATTACTTCCGGTCAACCTGCAAAGCAATGGAACTAATTTATTTTACCAAAGAAGCAGAGAGAGACTTTTATGACTGTAGTTATTAAGTTAGTTATAGCTAATTAGTTGGGCTAATTATTTCCAAAAACTTTACGATTTAACGTCATTCCTATGTAAATTAAAATCATACGAAAATTTAACAAAATTGCAATTGATGACCCATGATGCTATCTGGAAAAAACACTGCAAAAGATTTTGCTTTATTGATATATAAACACGATTGTTGAAATAATAAGCATTTCCAATTGCACAGGGAATAGAAATTCCAATTGCAGCCACGCGCAATGTAGGTGTTCTCCTACATATAGATTTGGAAAAATAAACACGTTCCTTGCATGAGACTAAATAAGATTGTTATTTTGACAGCAAATGGCAAAGTTATAGGATACCATATCCCTAGAACAAATGAACTCTGATAAAGTTAAAAGATGTACGTTATATATCATACAAATTACATATGCAGTTGCCACGCAATAGCGTAGTAAAATTGAAGTTATGGAGAGACGGCGGCTTTGCGCAACCACAGGCAACTCGAATTGAACACCATATATAATAAATATATAAATTTCTCCGAGATATTAAAAGAAAAAGTTTTAGAAAAAAAAGGTACATATACATATGTATGCATGTGTGTATATGTAGGTGAGTGTAGTGGAAATAAATGCATTAAAGAGAGCAAAGTATTATTGCAACGATGATCCAAATAAGCTACAACTCCAGTCGAGATACAGCTGCCCCTAAAGAAAATACAAGTAACTTCTCTAAATCGCAAAATCCCGATTATTAATTGGCCCGAATTACGTGGCACGTGGTAGATCGACTGCAACTCTATGTTGGAAAGCTAAAAATTAATTCCCATTACAACAAGATTAACATTGTATTGTCACTGCACGATTTTGCTCTGTTCTTATCTTTCTCATTCTTTTTTTGTTTTTTATTAAACTTCCCTTTTAAACAATATTATTGTGCACTTTACATCACTCCTATGCATATATATAGATATCTTTTATCTTACAATTCGTGAAGGAGGTTTTACATTACGCACGACTTACTCTCGAGTCTGAAAATATACATTTCGTACTTTGTTTTTTGCATTATGTACACACTTTGCTGTTTCTCTTTTGCTTAACTCTTTTTCCGGTGTTAAGAGTCTGTACTTATATACGTTTTATTGATATATAAATATATCATTTTCGTATATCATCTAGGGCTGATGATAAATACCATAAGTACCAGTCTCTCGCCGGTATCTGTTGTCAGGTCAGGTCACAGTTAGCCAGTTGCAAGCAGCCCGCCATAATCGCACTGGGACGTTTGCCACCTGCAGACCAAGTCACAGAAACTGCGTTAATGGCGTTCCAGAGCCTAGTCGGAAATGTTTGCATTGGCCCTAGTGTCTCTGTGCATTTCGTTCATGCCCAAATAATGATCCAAATATCACTCGAATCAGCGGAAGTTACTCTACTCTGTATTATCCAGCAGGCAAGTATGCGTGTCGCTGCGACACGCGTATTTGATCTCAAGTAACGTTTGACTCGACTCGACTCCAGCACTTTTCGTGTCGTGATGGAACGTGATGGACTTGAGAACTCGGTGCTCGATTGCCCGCAATAATTCCGACCCCGACGTTCATTCACGAGGCTTCGCAGTTCAATTCAGAGATCCCAGACAAGCATTGGACGTGCTTGTCAATCGTTTTGAGCAACTGACTAATCTGAATTCGACTGTAAACTGTACTGTGAATAAGGACACATGACTCGCAACTGATCAAACATGGATTTCAAAATTACATATTCTATAAAAAAAAAAATACAAATTTATTGCATCTTGTTATTCTTACAGTGTTATTATTCTTACAGGATAATATATATATATATATATATATATAAGTAGAACTACATATACATACAAACTTTATCAATGATGAAATTGAGACTGCCCTCCTTTATAATTATAGAACTAGAAGAGAATTAATCAGCTGAGTAAAAAAGAACAGAAAGAGGAAATTTACAAAAAAAGTCAAGAAAGCTTGAAAAACAAATAGACACATTATAGCTCGTAATTACAATTATGATATACAAGTATAATTATATATTTACCTTATTTTATTTGTATAACAATGAGCAATATGCAAAATATTTCAAATTTACCATGAATACATTATATTATATTATATGATTCAGTAAATTCTTAAATAATTCACATTCATTATCTCAATATATATATATATATACACACACACACACATATATATATATATGTATATATTGTAGATATCGTACATTAATAAAATACGAAGCTGCAAAGTGATACTAGGTTTGTTGTCCCGTGTACTCACTACGCTCGAAAATACAAGCCGCCTACAAACGCGTTCCACGCGAAGAACGCAAAAACCGGAAGGTAATGCGCAGAAAAAACAGGTACGAGATATACGCGACGCAATCTTTCTTTCACAGGGAGCACAGTGCAAAAAAGAAGCAACGAAAAAACTCTGACGTACGCTACGGTAGAATGACGAAGTTAGGAGCATCGGAGAACAAAAAGAAACGCATCCGGGAATGCGTGGTGGTCGAGCGACAGGAAATGATCGCGCGGGAGAGCAATTGACACCCGGTGGCTGACCGATGCGAATGGATTGCGTTTTGTGGGCCGTGCCTTCGCCATTTTGTTCGACTCGTGCGACTCGAGAGCGAAGCTTGCCGAGGACGCCGCACAATTTCGCGGGAAAGCGTAAAATGCACGTTCGCTTACGTGAGCGTTTCGCTGCGAGCGAGACGACGAATACGCGAAATGAGGTTTAATCGTGGCACACCGGGGTGGATTTGATAAAGAAGACGAGTCTTACCTATCCTCTTGCGAGTCCTGACCATTCTCCACAGCGTCGCCTCCACCACCGGCATCACAACTCTCAGCCTCGCCGTTCTTGTCGAACATTTGCTCCGCTAGGTCTTCACTGAAATCCTTACTCTCCTGCTGATCAGCCATTGTTTACGCTGTTGTACACACTCGCCGTACTAATGATACAGGAGATAGAAATTAATTACACTTGTACTATATCAGAGAACGACCGCGCCGAGACAGAACCACAGTGGAAGAGGAACAGTGAAGGGAATGCTTAGGACCGGTTTCAATATGCCGACTCGTGGCGCCATCTTGGATTTTTTGTCTAGTAACTTGTACACCCGTAGTCATAGATCATTTACATTCTAGATGTCTCAGATATCTTTTAGATGATATAATCAGCTGTTATGATTGGCTAACGAGTATCTCAAGATCATGTTTATCACGATCTTAATATAAGAACGAACTATGAATACCAGCCCAATTGTGTTTCGGATTCGCATTGCGATACAGCCTTAAAGGAGCAGTTTTGCTAGTGGTGCTGTGCAGTGTTAGTCGAGGAACGTAGAGGTTTGACAGCTTCTCGCGGTTTCGGCACGTACGATGACGTAAACCGGCACATCAGATCGTACTTTGAACAGACAGTGCGCACAGTAGGCTAATTGATCTTCCGGAAAAGATGATACGATGCTAATTGCTGGCTGACATGAGTTAAGCGGCGATTTGGCGCAGCGTAAACCGGCGCCCACTGGCATGGACAACGCTCTCGCGACTGTCACCTTTTGAACATTATTGTTTGGTACCGTTTGTAGATTCGTACATGCGTATACATTTTTCGAATGAGAATGAGCTCGCGTTAAAGATATGCAAGCTCATTATCATTAACGATTTCTATTATACCTATAGCTTCGTCACTTGGAAAGCTTCACCATGGCTTCTGCTACGGAGCAGCAACAGCAACAGACCACCCTGGAGTTCTACCAGGCAATGGCTGATTTCAAGAACATGTTCCCGCAGATGGACGATGACGTAATAGAAGTAAGAATAGTTTTTTCAAGTTTTTCAAGTTTTTTAATTGATTATTTCTTGGCAATTTCTACTTTGTCATGTATTCGCCAGGCCGTACTTAGATCCAATCAGGGGGCTGTGGACACCACTATCGATCAGTTGCTCACTATGAGCACTGACAATGAGAACGAGAAGATCAGGAGCGAGTTGGAGCAAAAGGAGGAGGTCCCGAAAGTAGGCGACGCTGCAAAGTCACCCAGGAAAGATTTGAGTAAGTCGTTGAAAAGCATTCACAAATGGCAGCCTCCACTGTTGGGACCGCTACCAGACACGTTCCTGAGGCTTCCTCAACAAACGTCAGACGACGGCATCGATCCGGCGTACTCGCAAGAGAATTCTATGCTGGAGGATGAGAGAATCGCCATGTTTCTGCAAAATGAGGAGTTTATGGCGGAGCTTCGTTGGAACGAGGACTTTCTATCTACGCTGGAAAATGGTAATAATAATAATAAATTTATGAAAGAAGAATAGTAAAATGTTTCTATTTTTCTTCAATTCAGATTCAAAACTCGAGAAGGGTAGCAGTCAGACTGGTCATGACGATGAAGATCTGTTTAAGGAAAGGCTAAGGAACATGGGCAAATGTAAGGGAATGTTAAAAAAAAATTAACAAATAATATGCTGTCTTCTAACGTGAGCGTTTTTGCAGTGTCTCGACGTAAGTTTGCGCAGCTGACAAAGGTATTCACTCGCAGTAACAAGCGCGGAGGCAGGCAATTGCTACCACCGACGGCGTCCTGCGACGACCTTTTAGATCCGGAGGAGTCGTCCAAGCCTCAATCTTAAAGAGATGTTTGCGTCCCGATGAGGATAGGACACTCGTATCATCGTGAGACTAAACGTAATTTGAATATCACGTCACCGAAACAAGCATATCTACGTCTAATTCGCGAGAGGAGCTTGCGAGAGTGATAGTTATGTTGGGATCGTGTAAGATATAAGTTAATTAGCGATTTAGGTTTCCGGTTCGGCACTGGGCGACCGATTAGCTACGTGGAGATAATGGAACTGCAAGGCGGAGTTGCAACTGAAAAAATGTGCTAGTGAGAAAACGGGGAGAGATTCGCTGAAAAAGGCGGGCAGTAAAAAAAAACGCTTCGAGACAACAGCAAAAACTTATCAAAATATCTGTATTTCGACGAATAGGCAGCTGTACGTATTGCATAGCGCTAGCGCAATTGATTATTAATCTTAATACGTGTCTCGCTAAGGATGCAGATCTGTTTTCTCTGTTATGAAAAAGTTGATGTGATATTTTACAATACTGTAATGCAAATTTTATTTTAATAGATCTTATATTTTGTTTTACGTTGCTTGCGATTATTTGTAATATATTGCGTATTCTCGCTTGGAGAGTTGCACAATTCCATGGAAATTTACTCTTGGTGTTGGAAAAATATTTAGTTTAACAAAGAACGAACGTTATCGGAACGTTTTTACTTAAACGTGATAATTACGATAGATAAAATTCTTATTGTGCGCCAAAGACGATATGTTTATTTTCTTTCAGCATATGCAGCTACGAGGGTAGTTGATCACGTTGTACGTATGTGTGTGTATATATATATATGTATGTATGCGGATATATATACAGACATACACATATGTCTGTATGTATTGTATGCCATATGTTAACATTATTAGAAAAAAGTTGATTGAAAATTTAAAAAACATGATGTCCTTTTCACGATCCGGATTGAATCGATTCTTTCGGAAAATTCAGCTCTTGAAGATTTCTTTGAAATAATCGATTCGCAAAACGCGAAGTGGGTGAAGGTTTACGTCAAGTTTTACGAAAATTAACATAATTCCTATAATTTATTACTCATAAAGCAATATTTATTATCAATTAGTGTTGCTATGATTTATTATTCTAATTACATCGCGACGAACAGCTGAAATTTGATGCGCTGCAAAAATGTTATCTTCATCCACTCGCTCCGTCGGTTTTACTTGCAACTGCAGAGTAATGATTGCACCTCCTTTCGATGTAATAAATCCTAGTCACGCAGTCTAGCCAATTATTTATTGAACGGTCTGACGATTGTAACGATATTCTCAGTGTAGAAAATATTTATAAAAGTGATCATAGAAAGCCTCTAAGTCATTTACAAGTGCTATGGCAGATACATATGTATGAAAATAAATGAACGAAAGGTATCGGATTGGATCGCGTTAATTTCAAATTCTGTCCAAACTTTCTTAAGAACAAACAATCCTCTCTCTCTCTCTCTCTCTCTCTCTAAATGCATATTTACCCACATTTATGACAACCATCTCTCTTCCAGCGATCAAGATTCGTAGATCAAGATAAACTTGAGCACATAGTAGTAAAGTACTTAAATATCAAAACAATATGTTACGTATCAGGCTGCTTAAAGAATACTCTGGCGCCAGAAAGACTGTAATACAACAACTGAAACTCAGCATTTCTCTCAGCGAGGCGTTTAAGCGTGAGCGCTCTCGTCTGTTGGAGTTTCTCATCGCCGTGATCGTCCTTGCTCTCGGCGGCGAGCTTCTCCTGGGCGATATGCTGCTCCACCGTTTTGAACCAATGCAGGCCGTCCAGCTCGACGCTCTGGTCGAGCAGCGCGTTGATATAGGCGATACCCATGGCGAAGCCGTCGTCCGTGAAGGCCGCACCAGTCTGGTTTTTTTTGAACATTTTCTCCTTGTTGGACACGGAATTGTCGACAAAGCTGAGCGTGAGCGGCGGCACGATGGCATAGAACTGTTGCAGGTGATAGGACTTGGCATCGCGGAATGCCGACGCGAACACGTCCACCAGCAACTTAAAATAATGAATGCCCTCGGTGAAATTGCGCACCAGGTCGGCAATGTCGTCCTCCAGTCGCCTGGCCGCGGCCTGCGTTGTAACGCTGTAATTCAGTCCGCGGCAGAGCGACTCGAACGGCACCGTTTTCTCGATATCCGGCAGGAAGGACACCGCGTTGGAGCTGGCATGAAGACCGCCGGAACGGATCAGTCGCACGTAGCCGAGCGCGTTGCCGATCTGCGTGATCAGCTGGCGAAACTGGTCCAGGTAGCTCAGTCCGTCAGCAGTCATACCCAGCTTGCGGATACCCTTCTGGAATTTCTCCGCCCGTTCGTACGTGTACGGGGTGGTGCCTGCTTCCCGCTGCGCTCGCACGAATCTGATGTCGCGCATTAATCGCGACTTGATGTGCTCGTCGAAGAGGAACTGCGAGAAGGTGTGCAGCTTGACGCGCAGAAACTGATAAACAAAATTCACCGTGGTGCTCATGATGCCGGTACCATGAGTGCGAATCGAATTGGCGATGTGACGAATGCCAATGGTATTGAGATGCTTGTTGCCGCTGTTGTGCTCCACGAACGTCTGGGTGTTCAGATTGTACAAGTATCTGTCAATAATATTAGTTACATTTTAATATATAATATTAAAAATAATTAATAATATATAATATATATTAATAGAGGTGAACGAGAGTATTACACAATTACCTAGAAACGAATACATGGATGTTACGCATGATTTCTAAAGCATCTAGGCCCTGTTCCAAAGTCTGCGTCGGCAGATGGTCCTGTACCGTATCCAGGTCCATTTTGTAGCTGGCTAATGCGTGCATCGTGCGGTAAGTTCTCCAATCGTGCAAAGCCACCGTCGTCAGGTTGTAGAACATGTCGTCCAGGTAGTGCTCGGCAAACCTCTTGACGCAGACCATGTTTTCTGCTAATGGGAGCGGCGGGACTCGCACCACCTTGCCGCCATCCTTGGCGCCCACGTTGAAGGGATTCGTGGAGTCCAATTTCAGATGAGCATGCACGTGCAGCCGCAGGCTCGTCTCGATTTCATGGCAAGCTGGTTTCAGTACGCTCTTCACTAAGCTTTCCCTGAGCTCCGCGATGCGTTTTTCTTTCAGCTCGGACTCCTGCTCACCCACAGCACTATTGAAAGCGACGAACAGATGGGCGAGGTGACAGATGTTGCTGTTACCATCGACCACCGAGGAAAGATAGGCAGGCAGCATATTCTGATGGTGTAGCAGCAATGAGTAGTCGCCGAGTTCGCTGACAAGCTCGTACAATTCAGCCACGGTGTCGTAACTATCCAGCAGGAAACGTAGCTTCACCACGTCCTCTTCACGGAAGGTATCAGTCAACTGACTAGCGCAGGCCAACGCACAACGCACTATCAGTCTTCTGTCTGTACTCGCCGGACCGCCCATCAGTCGCATACTTAGCCCTATCAGAGATAACGCATCCAGCCGTTCCCTACTATAGCTCTTATCCTTTTGCACAAGGCCCTTGCGCGCTGTCTCTAGCATAGCCAGAATGTAGTAGGCCAGATATTGCAACACTTGCGCCTGCGACTGCACCACAATTGGTCCAAGTGCATAGAACGTAGTCTGCAGGGACTTTTGCAGCTCTACCAGTCGGCAGATAAGTTGTACGAGGTTGCGACTCATCGGCTTCGACAGCAAAGCGTGGAGATTTGTCACGAACGCAATGATTTCTCTCATTTGTGCGAGTAGAGTCACCAAATCTGTCAGCAACGTGCGCTTCTGCCCGATATCGGACACCTGAAGATTAGTCCTCGTGAGAATGCTCTGCATCTCCACGCACCAAGTCATCGATCGGTGTATCAAGCTGTTCACCGTGACCGACAATCTCTGCGTTCTCGCCTGTAGGATTTTCTCGCCCACTTGTGGGCTCACGACGTTGCCAGTTTCCTTCGGCACGACGTTGCTCAGAAACCTGCTAGGTACCCACATCACATTGCCCACCAGCGTGACCGCGTAGAACCTCTTGTTCGTTTCCAACACTCTCTTGATCAGTTTCTTGTCGCAAGCGCCGAACAACTTGATCATCACCGCAACGCCTACGTTCACTCTAATCCAGTTCTTATTCAGCGCAGCGTGGTCGTTGGACTTGCTCTCCACGTCCGTCATTGTGTTCTTCAGGTAGTTGACGATCTGCTCGCTCATGACAACGCCCTTATTCACGTCCATGATGTGCTCGATCGCCTTCAGAAACATGTTTCGCCGCAGTAGCTTCTCCTGTAGGTCCTTGAGCAGGTGGTCAAACGTTTCCAACTTCGCCTCGGCGACGCCAAACTGCGACGGATTGTGCATCATCGAGCGCACGTGCATTCTGTATTTCTTCCACTGCTCCGTTATCGTCGGTTGAGCGTCGACGATCTCGTCGAGGGTCATCAGGATCACGAACAGGTCTATAAAACCCTCGATCAACGCGGGCAAGTAGATCTCATGGACAGCGCCAGACAAACTCGCCAGCTGCTGCGTAGCTAGATGCACCACGGTTGACATCCGGTTGGCAAAAATCGACAAATCCTGCAGGTCGGATAACAGTTTAGGCACACTGGTGAGATCGTCGTCCACGCACCTCTCTCCGTGTACGAAAAGCTTCGCGTAGAAGCTGGCAGCTTCCACCTTCAGCAGCCTGATCTCCCTGCACGTCCCTGCCACAGCTGCCAGCAGCTTGGACAGCACTTTGTTCTCCATTTCTACCAGCGAGAGAATACTGATGTCCTCTGTTGCTTTGTACACTAAGCGCAGAGGTCCCTCCATGATGTACTCCAGCGTGGAGTCCCTCTTCCAGGACTTCTCCACGAGGTTCTCGAAAAACTCGCCATACTTGCGCAGGTGCATGGCACCTGCAGCCTTGTAGATGCTCTCGTCCTTCTTGAAGTTCCATGCCGGTGGCTCTATCATCCTTGACGAGTGTGACAATCTGTGACAGCGGATGCGGACGTAAATTGTCTGGGTTTGTGAACAGTGAACAGGCTTGGCATCTAAGAAATCACTTTAACGAGTAAAAACATGACGTAAATTGTGAGAAAGGTTTTGCAGTCTGCAAATTAAAGTCTTACAGATGAGACATGCGTTCCGCTTGACGTTGAAAATTTGACTTACCCTTACAAATATATTACAAATATTATGAATATATTTTGTAATCACATCAATTTTATGTACTTTGGTTCAATTAATGACGCTAAAAATTATTTCGTCTTGCTCCATTCTGTTTTATTGCTGTTATTCCACGAACTTTGAGTTGAGCTTGAGTGACAGGTCAACAGGTCAAGCTTCACTCCCATCGCGATAATAATACGTTAAATTTCTGTAACTGACAACAGAGCGACTATTTACTCGTTACCTGTGACAGATGATAACATCATTTTTCTAGAATACCGATAGTCGATAATAAAAATATTAAATCGAAAATATTAACAGTCGGTATTTTGAAGTAATTAATCCTTATGTGAGTGACGAAAAAAATCTTAATTGGTGTGATGAAGGTACCTGGATACCTTCGGACATTTTGTAAGAAAATTGATATCCTGCAAATTACGTTCCCCATTGAGTCAATCTGTCCAAAGATAATGCTAAAATAATCGTTAGTTTAAAAGTTCTAATACGACTAGAGAACAGACAAGTTACCCAGGTACCCCGTCACTCACATAACGGTTAAAAATATATATTTGTATATTTTTATTTTTTTTTGTCATATGTCGTATGTTCTCAGAATCCTCGCTTTGCAATAAAGATGACTAATTAAGAATTACAAAACGATAAAAAGATCTGTTATTTCTATGTTTATCAGTATGTTTATTATTATTTTATACAAGAAAGGTGAGAATTATATAATGCCAATCTTGTTGGCGACATCGAGCGCGTCGTAGTCGCGCGTTAAACGCACGTACGCCTTCTTCTTGCCGTCCGGTCTGATCAAAGTGTTCACTTTCGCTACGTCAACGTCATAGAGTTTCTTGATCGAAGCCTTGATGTGGTACTTATTGGCGCGCGTGTGCACGATGAAAACCAGGGTATTGTTGTCCTCGATCTTCTTCATCGCCGCTTCCGTCGTCAATGGGAATTTTATGATGTTGAATGCATCCATGCTGGAACGCAAATTTCAAGAATACAATTACACACTTGTATGCAAATCTACTTTCGCAGATAGTTTGAGAAGTGTCACTTCAACCCTTACCGATTTCTGTTCGGCACAGATTTGCGCGGATACTTCGGGTTCCTGGGCGGCCTGAATGTCTTGGGCCTATGGAAGTGGACGGACGTCCTGATCTTCCGTACTCGAGAGCCATGTACGCCCTTTAGAATCTAAATGTAAAATATAAGTGGGATTATTAGCGTTTATAATACCTAATTAATAATCGTGTACACTCTGTGTACTTTAATTTTTCAGTATTGTGTTTGAAGATACTTTTCACGTAGATTCAAAGAGATTCCCACACTTTTGGATCATCATGTATACAGACATTTTATTTACAGCTGAGAAAAAATAATGTATTGACTTTAATGAATATTTCTTGACCTTCTTTTGAGCCTTCAAAGCTTTTTGAAGAGGAGCCGCTGGTTTGCCTCCCTTCGGCGTCTTCTTAACGATCTGTGCTTTCTTTTGCGACTTGCTGATCAATGGTTTGTTGGCCAGTTTAAGCACAGGTTTGCTCGCTGGCTTGGTCGCTGCCGGTTTGGCAACGGCCGTTGGTTTAGCGGCAGCGGGTTTTTTAGCAGCCGCAGGCTTAGCTGCCGGCTTCGTCACCTTGGAGGTAGAAGCCGCTGTGGCTGGTTTCTTCTCAGCCTTCTTCTCTGTCTTCTTCTCTGCAGGCTTGCCTACGTTAAAGAGAAAAAAAACAATGTAGATTAATCGGACTGATAATAAGAAAAAATATTAAAGAAGATATGAGAATTAAAAAATATTCTTATTCACATTATTAGAAAAATAAAAGTTGTGAAATTTTTGTCACTTTCTCGTCACACTTTATAGGTTAAGATACGAGCAAATATAAATTTCAAATGGAACATTGTAGAATATCGTTACAAAAAAATTAGCGATAGAGCAAGAAATATTAATTTGACATAAAATTAAATAAAATTTCGCAAAATGTCTCTACAAAGATACTCCCTAAGATTGTAAATGTGTAAAGTACCGGAGACATGTGTACGCAAACGATCAAGCACATGGTATTGTCATTTGAACCTTGTAATCACGATCGATCGCGAATTTACTCGCAACGCTTCTCTCGAAAATCCAGATTAATTAATAAGCACTATTTAAATCGAGAAAGTTTGATTCCGAATAAAAAAAGCATCGTAAATGATTCTAAACTTTACCTGATTTCTCTGCGGACTTCGGTTTCGGAGCCATTTTGGTAAAAAGAACGTAGCCTAAACGGAAACGTGGATGAGACTGCTGCGATAGTGCGGATGTTACTACGCTAGTTGTTGACGGACAAAGGCTTCAGGACGAATGTATCGATTATCGATACTATACTCAAAAAATATCTATTATTGATATTTAATTTGCGAATATATCCTTTTTTTAAATTTTAAAGTCGCAAGATTTTGTTTGCTTTCAGCTATTGAACTTTTCGCTAAAATCATCGATCACGAAAAATAATCTTATTGTTCGATTATAATCACGAAATCTTTAACAAGTTAATTTGAAAATAAAAAGATATAAATTTTAAATTAAGTAAAAATCAAGAAATTTTTTACAAAACTCACAGTTATTAAATCAGATTAAATCTGACAGCCTTGTAAAATTAAGTTTTTAATAATACTTAGTGAAAACATAATTTTGTAACAATTTAATCATGAAGAAACAATTACGAGAAAAATCTATCATGATAAAAAACAGACCGGCCCAAATATAGCGCCTATATCATTTTCGACAATTATTCACGCACGTATCCCCTCCATGTAGCGCGCGTTACAATTGTGAACACCTGCCGCAGCAACCAATGTTTCGCTTTCATTTCTACAGAATTACCCATACTGTAATCCATAAACGCTAGTTTTGTGACTAATCGCGGACAAATCATCAGGTCATAGTTCTGTTTAAAAGAAATAAGTGCTATGTGGAACAAACATGCGTCATAAAATGAATGTATAATTATGCGCAATTCACACGTGTAAAAATAACGCGAGTCTATCATTGTTTAATATTTTAATTTGATTTGAATGGGGAGGGATGTTGGAAACACGCTCCGCCGTTTACAAAATGATAAAGGTGGAAGCCCATGACGAGCGGAAGGTAAAAGTATTAATTGAGGTCAAATATTGGTTGATATAAAAGCGCTTCTTTCTCCTTGAGCGCGACCTTCCAATGGAGGTTTTCCTCGTCGACAGGTAACCGACTGGCCGCCACCGTTCTCGTCCGAAATCACTCCGTACACCGAAAGCGATTTTGGCAGTTTGATCAGACGAACGTGCGACAATAAGAGCTTGACACTTCGAATTTCCAAGGTGATCGTCATCGGCGATGTGGCTGTCGGCAAGACGTCACTGGTGAACCGGTGAGTTATCCATGAATGTTCGATTTATTCGCGATGTGAAGACCCAAGGTTCATAACGAAGCAAATCTTCCTCATATATTGTTTCACGCAGTTTTTGCCATAAGCGCTTCGACAACAATTACAAGGCTACCATCGGGGTGGATTTCGAAGTTGAGAGATTCGACATCCTCGGCGTGCCCTTCCACCTGCAGATGTAATAAAACTCAATCATCAGAATTATTCATAACGCACAAATAAGTAAATGGAATAAAAAAAACACACACACAATTATAATCTATATATATATATATATATATATATAAGCCAAATCCCACTCACTGACTCATCAACGTGCAGCCCGAACCACTGCACCTATCGACTTGAAATTTTAAGGGTATATTCCTACTATCACGTATGTGCTCACTAAGGGTGGGTTTTCCGAAATTCCACCCCTAACGGGTGAGAAGGGGTAAAATGTGTTTTTATTTAATTCTACACATATAATATCGCGTGACGGGGGATGCTAGTTTGTACATAAAATTATAATCTGTCTAATTATTTATGATAAATAAAAACTTGTGTAATATATGTACAATTATATAATTTGAAACAATGTTTGCAGATGGGATACAGCGGGGCAAGAAAGATTCAAGTGCATAGCAGCTTCGTATTATCGTGGCGCCAACGGTGTGTAAACATTCTCCCCTTTCTGCAATCTTCATTCACTTATTATTAAGCCCGTATTAGACTACGTATTGGAGAGTGGAGATTGCGAATTGGAGATTGGAATTTGACCAATCAGAACAAAGCAGGTCAAGATTGCTTTGTTTGGAGATTGGAGATTGAAATTTGACCAATCAGGACAAAGCAGACCAAGATTATTGCTTTGTTTGGAGATTGGAGGTTGGAATTTGACCAATCAGAACAAAGCAATCTTGGTCTGCTTTGTTCTGATTGGTCAAATTCCAATCTCTTACTTCACTTTAATCGCAATATTTCATCTTGCAGTGATCATGGTCGTCTTTGATCTGGGAAACGCGATGTCGCTATTGCATTGCCAGCAATGGTTGAACGAGGCCAGTCGCAGCAACGTCGGTCCTTATCACATTTTTCTAGTCGGAACGAAGAAAGACTCGCTGGTGCGTGTTGATAATATTCTAACATTCAGTTTCTTGCTTTTTAATTTTATTCCACAGCATATGATATCCCACAGTCCCACCCGGTATATGATATAATTGAGGAACGAGCGACGGAAGTAGCGAGGAGGATGCGAGCGGAATATTGGGCGGTCTCGTCAAGGACGGGCAACGGAGTGTCGGAGCTGTTCACGCGCGTCGCCGCGCTCTCCTTCCACGCGATGGCCCTGCGCGAGATGCACAGTCTGAAGCTCGAGCCGATCAACATCGGCTCGGCGATGACGATAAGTGCGTAAAAATCTTTACTGTAACGATGAAGAAGTGACAAAAAAGAAAAAAATGAGTCAATTATCAAGGTTATCAATCACTTTTTTTTTAGCCTTGAAACGGCAGTCGAAGGAGGCCGAGATGAAGTCACGGAGGATGCCCAAGTGCCTCAAGTGTCCGACATGATGGCTGAATCTAATATAGTAAATGGTGTGAGTAAGAATAAAAAAAGGAGCTCGATTATTGATGTAAATTTTTATATATGTATTTATTATATAATAATAATAATAATAAATAATAAAAGCGACGCAAGGATAACAATCCTGATAGATAACCTCACTTTGATTGTCTATTTCCCATTTTTACTAAATCAAATGCGTTTGAATTGCGCGCGCCAGTGCGCGCGCACACTTCACTCAGCAATCCTTCCGGCGCCACTGTCGTTATCAGATCATTTACCGCACCGAAATCGTTTTGTTGTAGTGAAGAGGCGAGGAGACACTGTCGATTATCGTGTCGACCGCGAGCGAGTGTCGTATTTCTCGCGCGATGCGCGTACCTCGCCGTTCTTATCCGTTGTAATTCTATTCCAGTCAAATTAGTGCGTTTTCAGCGGAACATAATACTTGTCATCTCGTTTACAAGAGGTCGCGCGCTCGCCCATTACGCTGCTCGAGCATTGGAGCACCCACCCGAACCGCCGGTTGTTCGCTTGACAGGTAAATGCAACTTGCTAACCGCATTCCTACAGGTGGTTGACTGCACGGAGTCGGAGGAGGGGAGGTGACAAACGAACTGTCGCGCGGGTCTCGTGACCGGCGAACGTTCCTAATTTCATCCGCGACACGTGAATTTTTCACGCAAGGTACGCGAGATACGCGGTGCGTTTCGCACGACATGACGCGTTATGCGTAATGCGCGCCCGCGATACGCGTAACTTGTTTTTCTATTCTTTAATTAAGACGCGCGTTACCCAGGTCGAACGAACTGATCGTACATTTAATTGTCAAAAGATTAAAATTGCATAGCGGGAACCGGAAACGGCGAAGCAGCACGTTAATAAACCGTTGATACGTGATTTTTCTCGACGTACGTGCGATTGGCTACGTGTCCACTTGGAGATAAGTAATTTTTACGATTATGACGCAACGGCGCGACACAAAAAGTGCAGAATCATCGAAGAATTTATCGCATTCTGTATTTGTTAGTGATACCTCTCGCAAGCGGTCTATTGAAATAAAAGCCGTTTTAACGGTCAACTTTATTATTTATTATTAATGTGGCGATCTATTTATATAAAATTCTTACTTTACATTCACATCTATGCGTTACATCAGAGTTGAGTCGCAAGGCAATGCGAATGGTATCTTGTATTAGTATAGATTAATTAGACTAAATTAAAACTAAATTAAATTAAAAAGTAGATTAATTATTAGATTAACATTACACAAGATTTACAAAAATTATACAATTATAAATCTCGACAATTATTTAAATATAATTGGTTGAAATTTATGAACAATATCTTAATGATAATCTCTCGAGTAAGTAAAATGTTACATGATAAATGTTTCTTATTGAATAATTAAAACATTGTTCGTGATATATTGTCAACGACGACAACGACAAATAGATATACTCATGAAAACAAATTTGGAATTCATTTTCCTTAACAAACTTGATCCTGGTTTTGTTCCAAAACGCTTTCCATTGATCAAGGTTTTTTCAGTGTTGCAATCTACTAAATTTTATATTCCGGAGAACGTAGATTTTTTATTCGTCTGAACGTTTTGCATAATATGATTACTTATAATAAATCTTTTTTTATGATATGACGTCGGTTTAGAAATTTAAGCACTTCTTTCTTGTTTTAAAACGCAGACAGTTTTACGTCAGACATATAATACATACTCATGCAATGATCTTTGATCTCGAATACATTATTTATGGCTTCTCGCTACGATCGGCGTTGCAGCTGACTTTTGTCGAATAATCATTCGACGAAATGCTTACCTTACTTCGATCGCCGAAGAATCTAAAACAAGCGTAAAATCATATAAAACATGTGCACAAAAATGTGAAAATATTGGCTTTTGATACTTGACACTTTTCACACCTTGTATTGCTTTCGTGTATTCTTGAATATTAAATAATATTGAGAAAAATATTCTACAGATGAGACACAATACTCAAAATTGCACTGTTACATATGCATTATGTAAAGTTTTGCTGAACTGCACATTATACCGTATGATTTCATTGATTAATTACCGCTGAATCATGCAAATTAGTAATCACTGCTTATATAAATTTTTTCATACCTCGTTAATTCGTTGTGACATTGATAACAGTAATTGATAAGAATAATTACGTAAAATAGTCTATCCCTTATTCTTCAAAATATTGAACTATCGATATTTTATTAAGTTTCAGATTTTAACAGTCTATGAATTTAAAATGTATTATTTAAAATATTTATTATTTTTTATTCATTATTTTTGTTACTTATTATAATTCTTTTCATTTTTGGGTATTCTTAATAAAGGTTATATTACATATAAAAAATATAATGTTGATATTGTTAAAATATTATTTGTTCTTTTCGGTTGAGCTCTTCTGAGATTTATCGTCTGGATTTATCAAACTTTTAAATAGCTTCACGATATATGGTTCGTCCTCACATGCTTTCGGTTGCCTACGCTTCTGTCCTGGATTTACTGATATCATCTTGATCTCGAATTCCTCGGTCCTCTCTTTCCTCGACTCTTTGACGTCATCTGAATCTTGTTCCTGAATGCACAAACATGACGTTACGAAAGCGTTATATATCATCGGTTTCTGTCGCATTCATTGACACAGAAACTGTGACTTCTCACCTCAGCATCAACTGCTTCACTCGCGAATTCATTTGATCTTTCAGGTTCAGGTTCGCTTGCCATAATTGTCGATGACACTTACTACACACACCTACCTACTGTTGACATACTTACTCGATTCCTAATCAAGAGATTCTTTCGCGTTTCAAAGAGACAGATGTTCCTTGTTATGTACTCAGCACTCCCGTTTTCTCTCGACTCGAGTCGTGTCCTGTTCGGCCACAACAACTACAAAAAGTACAGTTAAACACACACAGTTTTAATCATTTACTACTTACTTATCATCTTAACAACTATATTTCATGCCGTCATTTAAAGTTTGTGTCATAATATTATAACGTGCCTTTCGGTTTTTGCAGCGAGAGTATCAGGAAGGCTGATAACGTGTGTAAAGACATGATAACGAGCATACACTTGTGATTAAAATCATCCCAGTTTATTATCGCCATTAATACGAATTAATAAGGATATCAAATTGTTGGCTCCAGTCCTCGCTGTTTATCTGTTCGCAGAAAATTTTGACCCGAGGTTCATGATGGCCCGATAAAGAAATATGTGAACACAGAAACTAAGGTCTCACATGGAAACGCTCGATAAACTTTCTTAGACACAACAAATGAATCAAGGATTTCAGATATCGTGTTTGTTCGTGGTTGTTCATTGTCATGCCTCTGTGATGGTGATGTTGACGTCCGTTAACATGCTCGAAGCATTTGAAATATTACTTCAGTTAGCGATAATATTATAAATTTACGCAGAATTGTTTACGCAGCGAAATTCACTATAATCACACATATTTGTTGTACGTAATTGACAATCACATTGCAGTTACATCATCATGGCATGAATTACGTGACATAATACATATACAACGCGTATTGTCCCATTGTCTTAAAAAAAAACTAATATTGCCATATTTTTCCCGTCGAAGTAGAGATATTTTATTTATCATTACTTCATGAGAAATTGGCAAATAATTGGTGATAAATATTTTATGATAAATATTGTTGGATAAATATTCACTTCAATAACACCGCGCTCTCTTGAGAACTCTCGAGAATTCGACGCACTAATGAAGAACATTATAACTGTAAAACTGTGTTTCCTTTCGGGATAATTATTTGCACAGGAACTCAATAATAGCCAAAAAGTCTTGCTAACTGATTAAAAAATGATAAATTTTAATTAAAACTTTGCAATGTCCTTTCAATCATATTATTAAGGACTGGAAGATAATTGGCTGTGAACGAAAATACTCAAAAAATTGCTGAAAAATGAAGAAAAAAGTAATATTTATAATAAATAATTATACATATCATATGTACGTGTGTTCTGGAATTTTTGTTCTAGAAAACAAACTCTTTGCGTGCTATTATGCAATTGCAATGCACCAGCTCAAGGAGAGTGCGTGTGTTTCTTTTCACTTGCTTTCCTTTATTGACTTTCACTTTCTCGATATAATTTCCGGTCTGTATGCATTCTGGTTTTCGTATACACTATACGGAATTTCGGCGGACTTGTAAATTTTTCAGATCAAACGCAATCTATCTTGTGCATAAAAACTTATAATTTATTCACAATTCGACAATTTCTGATATAAATCGCGAATGTGATATATATACATACATATATATATATATATATATATATATATATATAAACAGCTATTAATTATTAACTGATAAAACAATGTCGATTGTAGAGCAAGTGAGGATTTGAAATATTAAACATTCGTTCTTATGAGAAATAATGTAGCAATTATTATATTTGACAAAAGTCCAACATCTGCATAAACACACTTTTATTTTATTATTATATTATATGCATTATATACATTACATTTTATATTTTACATTTTATATTTTATATACACGAAATGTGCATAAAAAATAATTAATCACATGAAAGTGAACTTGAAGTTAAGAAGATTTTGCATAATACATGAAAAATTTGTTTTCACCTTTGTTTCTTTTTTTGTCACTTATAGACTTGTCTCGGTCTCTATGTTTTTTCCTTACTTCTATTCCATTCATCTACTTTGTGCAGTTACGCAACTTGAATAAATAAATTTTAATGTAGGACAAGTGTCGTTATCATACATCGCCCAAAGACGTTATCATACATAACCGTTCGCAATGTCTCGCGCATTAAAGCGACGGTGCTAGACGAGATAAATAGCAGTAATCGGTTGGTCCTAGGTCAAATTTTGATAGACTTGTCCCCCTATGTGTTTTTCCTTTTACGTTTTTTCTTTATTTTATACGTCATTCTCTCGATCTTAATTAAATTCTAGTTTGCGATTTAGGAGAAAACGCAGACTCTGAGAACACCCGGTAATGACGCATCCAATCGTACGCGACGACGCGACGTGACTTGCTACTGCGTCGTCACCGTCGTCGTTGGGGATCATGCATGTGCGAATACGTGTATGAATAATCAAGAGAACCGCACATATGAGAAGTCAGTTCCGCGCCGAGTGTCATCGTGGAAGGATCGTGAGTGTGATTGCTTGCTCACTGGCTCGCTCGTTGCGAGAACACGTAATTAATCCATCGCAAGATTTCACTTGTGATTCGCGAGTCTTCCTCTACATCTTTTCTTGGAACTGCGTTACCGTCCATTTTGCGTTCGTAAAATATGGATCTACCGGTAAGCAAAAGTAATATATCAAAATGAGGAACGTAATTTAAAAAAAATTAAATTCTAAAAATCATTATGTTTTTCTGAATTCAATATAATATCTAAATAATATAATATTTCAATTTAATCTAGTATTTAATATAGTAATTGTAAAAAAATATAATATTATAATTAAGTTTTATATAATAATATAATAATAAAGCATGGAACTGCAGAAATGACGATATTGAAAGTGTTAGGGTTGATTAAAATTAATAAAATATTAATGTGCTTTGGCATACATTTAATAATTAAAATTCTTTAATGTTAATATTAAATCTTTTATGACTACTAACGCGAAACGCGCAACGCAGCTAATTTTTTTTCTGTTGTATTTTTTCTGTCCTGATATTTAAAATTCAAATCTATAGACATTTTATACATCCAAGGTAGCAACAAACATCTTCTCACTTGCTTAGAAATGTTCATGAAGGTGTAATCAATAAAAACGTCATAATAAAGTCAGACAACCGATCATCAAGCGTTATTGAATACATTAAGGTTGGAAGTAATGCTATCCAGTACATGTATGACGTATGTATACATGAAGTATATGAATGATGAAGGTTTCCAGGAAATAATTGATCGTTAATGGTAAATGGTAAATTACATAACGGTTGATATGTTTTTTAGTACGAGTAATAATTGTGTTTACGATCTACATACAATACATAGTTTTGCGTTCTCATGACATTTTCTCTCTTATTATAAGAAATAGCGTTTAGACACTTAATTATTTTAATTAAAATAATAATTATTGACAATAAACAGGAAAAAATAACATTTTTTACTTGCTGTTTTTCAAAGTAATCGAACTCTCTGATATATTTTGAACACGTTTGCACGCTCCTGATTCCATTAGATTCATATTAAATCACATGAATAATACATATGTGGGTACGTAAGTATCGTTATAAAAATCGTATTACACAATTTTTAGATAAAATAAAATATTTGATTGTGCAACGGATATAGAATATAGGATGCGGTCCTTAACGCTAACGTTTTTTATCCTGCTTTTTATTTGAAAGGAGGAAAAGGATTATGTAATAGGAAATTAGTAGTAGTACGAAGCTAAGAAACATTATGCAAAAGAAACTATGCAAAAAGTCGAAGCTTAACCACTAAGCCTTTAGCTGTCTTAAGAGATTGTCATATTATTTTTACGATTTCAATTGTACGATTCACTTAGCGCAAAATGCTTTAAAACACTTTTTCTTCAATTTTTCTTTTTATTTGGAATAAACTAAATAAAGTTTCTTAACTTTGCATTACATTAATTTTCCATTATATGATTCTAAAGCACTTATAAATTAATAATAATCTTATATGACTCTCGGAAGACAATAATAAAACAATTAAAGACTTAAAGACTTGAAAGACAATATATGTTTGAGCGAAAAATATCAAAGTTTATAGCTTACAATTAACGGGTTTTTTTACATTGGTACACTGAAAATCGCTTCATTTTTATGCGATTGGCAAAAAAGATGGATTGCATTATGTAATGTACACAGATAGAATTGCGCAGTAAGACGCAAGATTAAATATTTTCCATCGTGTCGTGTGTGCATTCTCAGCAGTCATCATGACTAGCAACCGTGGATTAAATCGCTTACGATACAAATTTAAGTAACGTATCTGTAAAATGTTTTTTCTTATTTAATTATCTTTTTAAATATTATAACATATTGCATAAACATTATATTCATTATATTCTATATTGAGAATTTATAGTAAAAGTTTATTAACGTAATAATCTCTTTTTTTAGACTTGCTTTTTGCTTAATTTTAATCTTTACCGGAATATTAAATAAATAATAAAAAGTTTTTTACAGTATTAATTGGGAATGACGCAATAGTATTCATCATTTTCATCTGTTAATGCAAAATCATTAATATATGGTGTAATAATTATGCAAATGTTATCCTCGTTATCGTGTACTCGATGTCGTCATAAGCGTTTTGTTAGCAAGTCAATGTTGAAATGACGAGATAATGTCACATTTCCGGGACAAGTGAGTGGTAAAATATACGGATGTCGAATAATTCAAATAATATAGCTGCCGATCTGTTTGCTATGATTTATACCTGTCGTGACGTCGTGACGATGCGTTTATGTGCAGATATCGTGCCGCTAAACATAATGCGATATTAGTAACTACGAAATTAAAAAATTGTCAAGTATCGTCAGCATGTTACTAGCACGTCCTTATCATTCCGTGAACTCAGTCACGATCCAATTAATAACTCGATTGCAACAATATACATGGAGGGCATTAATACTTTGTGAGTATCAAGCGGTGAAGAAAAAAAACACATTTCTCGTAATATCAATACCATTCATTCAACCGTTAGTTTTCTTTATTTGTTAATATCAAGAACCAATTATATCAACAGCGCTGTATCTATGAAAAATATATTGCTTGCCGCGCAAACATTGTCTGTTCAAAGACTTCAAAGCGATTGCGATTGCAATTAATTGCAATTCAAGGTTTTATTTCTAGATCACGCAAAATCTTATATCCAATTGATTTAAAAATAAAGATCAAAAGCAATTTGTATTAAACTATATTTCAGCTTTACATTGATTCAAATCAAGCCAGACGAACGTCCTGTTGAAAAATTCTATGAAATGGATCGAGAGACACGGTATACGCGAGTACGCGATTATCTGCTATCGGGTTCTTTAGTATTTTTTTCTTTGTTAAAAGATAAAGACAAGTGATGAACGAATTTCCACGGCATATAATGAAATTTAATACGAATTTAATTAAATTTAATAACAAATTACCTAGGCATTTAACGTACTTGACGTCAATACTTGAATATTTCACGGAAACTCATTCACGATTCTTTAATCGTTATCGCTACGCTGCTCATGATAAAAGCGAGATAATAAAAAATCAAGTCATGCTTCTTTAAAGATATTAATTTCTACGAATTTCTTTGAACTAACCACTCGATAAGATCAAGATCGCGACGCACTGTCCACTCCATTTCTTGCGTATTCTGATGGAATTCGCAAGAAGTGTTTTAAATAAGTAGGAAAGTTTCACGAAGACCATCCGCATATTTTCATGTCTTGCATTAATGCAAAAGGATTATATCGGTTGCAAGAGTCATGCGTAAAGTCTAAAAAGATAAGATAAGCAATAACACAGAATTAGATAATTTGGACATTGGAAGTTCTCTTTTTCGATTCCTACAAATGGAATAAATTAAAACGCTCAAGTTTTATGAAAGTCGTATCCGCTTGACTCGATCGAATGATTATAACGTACGTGTATCATTAAATTTGTTACAGACTGCGGACGCTTCGCAACCAAAGGCTGTAAGAATGGCAGAATCACCAGTGTTAGGAGGCGAGGAGGGAACGGAAATTAGCGATGAGTCTTTCTTCACCTATCTCGATATATTATTGTTCGTCGGGCTCTTTATGGCGGCGATATGGTACCTGAGAAGGAGCAGACGAGAAGAACCCATACCAACGACGAAATCCTACTCCATCCAGTAATTATTTTTTCCGAAATACTGATTAACTCTCGGAGGGAGGTTGCATAATTTTCTTGATATTGTACAAAAATTCGTACAATACACAAGAAGTTAGAAGTCCCCTAGATTGAAATTTCTTCAGAGATTGCCTGAAGAGATCTAATGAAAAGTACAAAAATAGATTTCGAGGGTTGTGAGAGCTGAAAGATTTTGCTTATGCATGCGTTCAAGAATTATTTGACTATGTTTGCAGGCCAACGTCGTTCACTGCACCGCCACCGTCAGAGAATTCGTTCGTTAAAAAACTGAAAACTTCCGGACGAAGCTTGGTGGTGTTTTACGGCAGTCAAACGGGCACCGCGGAGGAATTTGCCGGCCGCCTCGCCAAAGAAGGTATTAGATACAAGATGAAGGGTATGGTGGCCGACCCCGAAGAGTGCGACATGGTACGTCATGGAATTATACGTTTTCAATAAAAAAAAAGAAATTAGGTCAAGCTTGTTCAGTTCATAATTTATAAGTTGTACATGAAGTTGTAGTTTTATGCAACTATGTGAGCAATGCTTTTGTACCAATTACGTTTCTCGTTATGCGTTTACGCATAATTTAATAAGTTAGATCTCGCGTCAGGGACGAAGAACGTGCGAAAAACAATTAACGATTGCTCTTTGATGCGGCAGGAGGAACTGGTGCACCTGAAATCTATTCCGAACAGCTTGGCAGTGTTCTGTCTGGCCACGTACGGAGAAGGTGACCCGACCGATAACGCAATGGAATTCGTCGAATGGCTGAAGACTGGCGAGGGTGATCTCACGGGATTAAATTATGCGGTGAGGGTTCTCGGTCAATTCGTAATTTAAGAACCTTGACACTGGAGAGTCCAACGTGTAGTTACGTCACTGGCTTGCGTAAGCAAGTGGTACAAGTGCAAACTGCGAGCAGTAGTGGCAGTACACGTGCAGCGCTCGTGCGTGGCGGTTTGTGTAGGGGGGGGCTTATGTGTGAAATTACTATTCATTACGTGGAAGGCGAAGGCTGACTCGATAACATTGAGCGATTACGTATGCCGGGATGCCTTAAATGCCCAATCAGTTTAATATCGTTCTGAATCAGCGCGACGCGAGGCATGAACGTCAGAGTTTGCAATAGATTCTTCCACCTCTTTGCACGACGCTGCAGCGTCGGTGGCGTCACTACGCGGCGTCGCGTTGCACTACGCCGTCAGCTGCTCGAGGTTTGTCTACTTGTGAAATATGACACTTCCGGTGGGCGGCAATTTAAATCGTTATTCGTGGGCGAGTTTACATCCGGCATTTATATACTCACATTACACACGTGACATGATTCAATTATATGAATTATACATATAAATTATATCTGTGCATTGTTTTCAGGTGTTTGGACTTGGTAACAAGACCTACGAGCACTACAACGAAGTTGGAATATACGTGGATCACAGAATGGAGCAGCTGGGTGCTACACGTGTCTTCGAGCTAGGTCTCGGGGACGACGATGCCAAGTGAGTTCTCGCCAAGTGAATCCGTCTTTATCCGTTTCCCATCCAGTTTTGACCTCAATTTGGTGATATTTATCTCCTTTTCGCTACAGCATAGAGGATGACTTCATCACGTGGAAGGACAAGTTTTGGCCGACTGTCTGTGAATTCTTTGGCATCGAGGGAGCGGGTGAGGACATCAGTATTCGACAGTACAAGCTCACGGAGCACGTGGACCTACCGGCCGATCGCATTTACACTGGAGAGATCGCTCGTCTTCATGCCTTCAAAAATCAACGAACGTGAGTTTCATTTTTGACATTAAAAATCCAGCACAAATTCTTGCATCATCAGCATCATTTCTGATTGGTTACTTGCAGGCCGTACGACGCGAAGAATCCCTTCTTGGCGCCACTCATGGTGAACCGCGAGTTACACGGCCCGACGTCCGACAGATCATGCATGCATATCGAGTTCAACATCGAAGACTCCAAGATGCGCTACGAAACGGGCGATCATTTGGCCGTCTACCCCGTGAACAATGAAGAGCTGGTGAACAAAATTGGCGAACAATGCGGCGCGAATTTGGATACCGTTTTCACGCTCACAAATACGGATGGTAAGTTGTTATTTACCTGCCTTTTAGTTTTATTTCCTACTTACGCTCTTTCCACGTTCTTCGATTTTAATCTGTTTTACAGAGGAGTCCACGAAGAAGCATCCATTCCCCTGCCCCTGTAGCTACAGGACAGCCCTGACGCATTACCTGGACATCACGAGCAATCCGCGCACACACAT
Source organism: Ooceraea biroi (assembly GCF_003672135.1). Lineage (NCBI taxonomy): Eukaryota > Metazoa > Arthropoda > Insecta > Hymenoptera > Formicidae > Ooceraea > Ooceraea biroi. The sequence goes on along the minus strand of NC_039514.1, from coordinate 3,355,356 downwards.
TCTCAAGGAGTTATCCGAGTACGCGACCGACCCCGAGGACAAGGAGAAATTGAAGCTGATGGCGTCGAACACCGTAGAGGGCAAGGCGCTTTACCAGCAATGGATAGTTCAACAGAACCGCACCATCGTGCACATTCTGGAAGATATCGCGAGCTTAAAGCCGCCGTTGGATCATCTCTGTGAACTTTTACCGCGATTACAGTGTCGGTACTATTCGATATCTTCATCTCCCAAGGTATGCATCACTTATGCGTCTAGTAGCTTCATCCTGATCAGAATAATAAAATGGTTTTCACTAGTAGATTGCTGGTCAATAAAGAGGATGACTCTCTGATTTCAGCTTCATCCCAACTCGATTCACGTCACGGCGGTTCTGGTGGAGTACAAAACACCGACCGGCAGGATAAACAAGGGCGTGACGACCAGTTGGCTGAAGCAGAAACACCCCTCCGATCCGCCCTGCCTCGTGCCGATCTTCGTGAGGAAGTCCCAGTTCCGTTTGCCGATCCACCCACGCACACCCATCATCATGGTCGGTCCGGGAACTGGTCTGGCGCCGTTCAGAGGCTTCATACAGGAACGGGATCACGCGAGAAAGGAAGGTAAGAAGCGCCTTTATATTCATTTTTCCTCGCGTGGCAAAGAGAGTCTACGAATATCTCGATCTTCGTTCCAGGTAAAGAGGTGGGCGACACGGTACTCTATTTCGGATGCAGAAGAAGCAACGAGGACTACCTTTATCGTGGCGAGCTGGAGGAAGTGGATAGTTGCACACGGCGTTTAGCCGGGAGCAGTCGCACAAGGTCTACGTCACTCACCTGCTCGAACAAAATAAGGAGGAACTGTGGCGCGTTATCGGCGAACAGAACGGACACATCTACGTCTGCGGGTTGGTCTTTCGATTTTTCTGTCTTCAAAAGCGGAAAGTGCTTTTTCTAATGCTTGCTTGAATATTAATTATGTATACTCCTTTCAGAGATGCGAGAAACATGGCTCGTGACGTGCACAATATACTGCTGAAGGTGGTAATGGAGCGAGGGAACATGACGGAACTCGCTGCCGCGGAGTACATAAAGAAGATGGAGTCACAAAAGCGGTATTCCACCGACGTTTGGAGCTGATCAGATTACTTGTATCATAGCAAAGAAATGCAGAGAAGCATTTTTCATACGCAAAGGCCAGCATCCAGTTCGTCGAAACTCATCGCCAAGGTGTTGATAACGACATGATTCATCAGATTGCCTATCACGTAATTTCATCTGATAATTTTCACCCCGTCATTGTACGTTGCCAAGTGGAACAATTCTAGTTAAAAATGCACGATCATTATCAGAGCCGGCGAGTATTAAAAGTCTTGCATAAAGTTAAGACTATTTTAGCTTGAAGAAAATTCAGTTTCTGGTCTTGCCGTTAAGATATTGCACTAATATATTTAAATAGACCATACATTTTATACTTGAACAACAAGGCGAGGTAGATTAGCTCGTCGAATAATGTAAATAATTGTACACACTCAGATATTGTAAATAATCGCTTAGCAGTTTTCGAAACGCGTTGCTCGAAGTAACGCGCGGATAAATAAATAATGGGCCGGCTCTGATAATCAACTAAATAAATACTGTTTGTAAATTTTACAAATAATTTTATTGAAATTCTATTTTTCTCCCATCTTCGTCCGAAATCGTCCGATCATTATCATCATCTAGTTGATCTAGTTGAATGTTAAGTCTTGTAACGAATAGAGTAAGCGATATATTATGTAGGCGTTATATAATATATATATACATATATATATATTATATAACGAATGTAATTATGTTTGATGTATTGTTGATGTATAATGTATTGTTATTGCGCATCAAAAAGACATTGCAAGCAATGTTGAGTTTTACGCACAAGGCAAATATCGTTGAAGCCTCAGGTGCCTTGCTCAATGATGGTTAAATACATTCTAAATACTATTGGTCCATACTCTAATTGGTGATATTAGTCAGTATACATATAATTAATATGCATAACTGTATTCTTCCCAAGATGAAAAATACCAAGCAAAGGAAGCAAACTTGTACGACGTTTATCCTAGTTTAGAGATATTTTAACTGAAAATAAATACAAAAATAATAATACCTTGCAATAAGTTTGTACGTGGACCTACATATACATATATAATACATATATATAGCGAATCTTGAAGCTAAGAAAATTTGTACTGTTAAATAATATCAATTCAAGTTCGATTCATCATTCACTCCATTATTGTAGTCATTTACATGCACTATACAGATCCAAGCACTAATTGCATTACATTAGCATTAATGTTGCTAAACTAAGTTCTCTTTCTACTCAGAATCAGAATTAGCGTTAAGTTTGTTAAAAAATGTTGAAACAAGATGTTATATAAATAATACATTATAAATAAATATCTCAAGGAAATTGTGGCTTATTCGTGTAGCGTTTGAGAAATCCCGAGAATCAAGAAATGTAAAGAATTATATGTCAATGGTAATTGTGTAATAAATCATAATAAGTAACATTATTTTTTTAAATGATGTATGATGATTTTGATCACATATACAAAAATTATATTTGTGTTATATCCTTTTAATATTATTTATATTTAATATTATTTAATAAATATATACATATTTCAGATTACCACAGTTTCTTTCAATTTAATTTTTTTTATAATAAATTATTTCATAATATCTTCACTAGGTAATGAAGAACCTAAAATAAAGAATTCGTAGCACCTGTTGATAGGTGACGCTGATGACGTCACTTTATAAATTTCAATAAATCCTAGTAGGTGGCGTCGCGATTTTAACTATACGTCCACAAAAGTTTCATGCAAAAATATAATATAATTAGAGAATTAGAAATTTATAACAAAACTGCAGACTTATAAAAAAGCATGACCCATTCAAAGGTGCGATGTAAAAAATATATTAAGGCATTATTTTAGACTAAATACAATGTAACAGATCTGTCATCCCTAATTACCAATTAGAAGATTTTTATTCATATAAATTTATTTCTTTTTATTATATATTAATATTATTTTTTAATTTAATTTAGTAAATGTTGATCTTTTTATAATTGATGCAGTATCCATATACAAATGTTCAATATATAATACAAATATATACAGATGTTTTCTACTTGTATAATTATAATTATCCTAAGTGTGTTTTTTTTTATAGAAAATCAGTACATGGTGCGTGTCATCCTTTGATTGTGAAATCACAAACAAGCCCGTTGCAAAGCGTACTGTAAAACAAGAGCCAGATAACAATCCCCTGGACAGATCTTTTGCAGAGCCTAACTTCAAGAGAAGGAGACAGGAAACTAGCTTATCAAAATTGCTCGAGGCTTGTGAGCCGCAAAAGTCCTCCGAATTAGCGGTCAGCAGGCAGAAGCAGAATGAGATCTCCGATTGGCTTCAGTACAGAGCATCGAAGGGGCGACCTTCCATGCTAGTCCTGTCCGGCCCTTCTGGTTGTGGTAAAACTGCAGCCATGAAGCTGCTTGCCAAGGAAAATAAATTTGATGTTATAGAATGGATCACTCCGATCGATGCAGCCGAAGATGAAAACAGTAATTATTACTATGCTTTAATGTAAAAGTGCAAGTTGTGCTTTCTGGCATATAACAACAAGTTGTATCGGAATTTTCACAGAACGCGTGATGCGGCAAGGGGAGAGGTTTCGGGACCATTTAATTCGTGCGACACGCTACCACACGGTTCTCGGTAGTTGCAGCAAACAGTTGCTTCTTGTCAAGGATCTTCCCAATGTCTATCAAGAGGATCACAAAGGCTTCTTTGAGCTCCTGGAGTACGTTATGCTTGCTTGCTTGCTTGATAATAAATTGTTAGGGCCCTATATGAATTTGCTATCTATTTTCTAGAATGTATTTCCAAATAGGAAGGGAACCCGTAATATTCGTTTTCACGGAGACGAGCAACTCGAGGTTGCTGCAAACTTTGTTCGCCCCCACTGTAAGGGAAAAGTTTGGTATAGATCTCATCAAGTGAGTCTCGATCGTCATCGCTCACGCAGTTGAAGAAATTGCTTTTTAATTGTATTGTAATTTTAATTACAATTATATCTTGTTTGAAATAGTGTAAACGCGACCACACAGACTGCCATGAAGAACGTCCTGAGGCGAGTGTGCGGTGTACTAAATTCCATCGCTGGTGATATGCTGCACGTCTCTCAACAACACATTGACGAGATATTGTCCAACAACATCGGCGACGTGCGTAGCGCCGTCTTGAATCTCATTTTCACCTCGCTCAAAGGTACATGCATTATTAAGTTCAACTGACAAGTCAGGGCCTCACGTTGTTCTTACGGTTGCTAGTACCCGATCGACATCTGAAGAGCGAGTGCGGTCTACGGGAGGAAACCCTGGGCCTGTTACACGGCGTTGGAAGGGTCATTAATCCAAAAAGTAATTCAATTTGATTTTCGGATTAATTATTATTAATTATTAATTATTAATTATTAATTCTAGAGGAACAAAAGGGTGATTCCCACAAGTTTGTGCATGATCCTGAAGAAATAGCGGGATTCTTCCAGTCTCTATCGGTGGTGTTCATTCAGTTTCTCCAAGAAAATTATTTGAGCACTATGAGGACCATAGAAGAAGCCGCAGTAGCGTCCGATATCTTGAGCTTGGCCAATGTTCTAAACTCGGAATGGCGCGTGAGTTTTATTAAAATGTCTCATTTACTTTTCTTGCGGAAAAATATTAATTTAATATTCTATTTTGACAGGATAGCAATTTAAATAAAGTTGCGCTGTCGTACTGCATTCGGGGCTTAATGGTGTCTAATGAGAGATCTGTAACTAGCTGGAATCCAATTAGAAAACCGCGAGATAATCATAGTAACATGTAAGTATTTATATTAATAATAAATAATTTTATTAATCTTTTCTTTAATCATTTTAATCATTTTATATTTGTTATATCTGTCTCTATCTTTTTCAGTTAATTAACGCATATGTTTCTTTACAGACGACGATGCCTGATGACAGCGGAAACACGATGGTACGAATCAATCATTAAACCTACTTTGAAGGAAACGAGCAAAGTATTGGATGCAGATGTAGAAATGATTATTGAAGAAACTTAACTTGGTAGAAGCACATATATATTTTCACATTGTATTACATACATAAAATATTAATTTTGTTTTTATAATTGTATGTTTGCTTTATCTTCATTTCTTCCTCTACTCATTGCTAGCAGACGGAAATTGCTATACTTAAATTTAATCAATTGTTGATTTAAATTTATTGCATTCGGCTAATTATTTTACAAAGTAATACATAACATTACAGATAAACATTAAGCGTACAATGATTCTTATCATTGCAATAGGAATGGTCAAGATTTCTTGATTCTCGCGAAACTAGCTGTATTTGAAAAATATTTGGTATCTCGTTTTGGATATCCCAACTTTCGCACAATAATTCAATTTAACATATTAATTGCGAAAATTAATTCAGTGCTTCTTTTGAAGAAATTAAGCCTTTATAACAAAAAATAAATAAATATTTCAATTTTCGAAACATTTGCCATTATTTTCCAATATTTTTCTCCATCTATCGAGCAATTAACAAATCTCTCGAAAAAAGAAAGTAAATAAAGACTCAATTTCTTTAAAAAAAAGCATCGAATTAATTTACACAACTAATAGTGAAATAAAGGGGAAATGTGCGAAAAACTGCGGAGGGGTGAGGAGGGACCGTAGACATCTATATAATATACAGGATGTAATTTAATTCGCGCCCACTATTTACGCAGTGATGTTTCTCATGAAAAACTAAGTCGAAAAGTCCTTTACTTAATAATTACTACTTTATTATTAAACATTATAGAAAAAAATCATTCAGGACTTTTCGACTCACTTCTTTTCTTCACGAGAAACATCACTGTGTAAAATGTAAATAGTGGACGCGAATTAAATTACACCCTGTATATAAGAAACGCTGTGAAGGAGCAAAATGCAACTACAACAACAAGTTGACGTTGACGGTTGGCCAAGAAACATGTTATAAGACAATCTTAAAGATTTATTTTGGGATTACAATAACAATCTTATTGGCCACCTTATCCCGGGCATTGTTTTGTAAAAGCACGCTTCGAAATTGTCGTACACTCTTTTGTGGCTAACTTCGTTCAATAACGGCGCCTCGTCACACATGTGAAGGAGTTCCATCAATAGTTTTGAAAACCTTTGAAAAGTGAAATATTGAAATCAATTAAAACAATGACAGCAGGAAATTACAACTAGCATGAGGAGGAATGACAGAAAAACGGAAAGAGGAAGCCAATAGAAATTCTCTTAACGTTGCTCGTCGTATATTTTTGTCAGTAGCACATGATGAATAAACACGTATGTAAAACGAATGAATCAATTTTCAATATGCATTTAAAGTGAAACTTGAAACTGATTTTGAACTCGAACGTCATTGATTTTCAGGTATGTGCATTTAAGCGTCCGATGTATCGCTTAACCTAGAAAACTTAAGGGGAAGCTGGAGTCGCCTGTATTACCGACGGAGTAAATAACTTTTTTTAATAAAATGGAAAATATTAGACGATATACGGCAAATTAATTATTTGGGTATACATTGAACATCGTAGAAGACCAGAAACACTCTTGGAGAATCAGAAATTGATTTGCTCTGCAGTACCGCGTATAATAAAAACTGTGAGTATTTTATAATAATAATAGTATAATAATAATATAGTATAATTGTCATTCATAGATGCGTCACACTATATTGGCGGCATTTGATTTCGATCACACCATCTGTGACGACAACACCGATGTCGTCGTGCGGAAGTTACTGTCGGAAGAGAAGATACCCGAGGACGTGAAGAGCCTGTACAAGTCCAGCGGCTGGATCGCTTACATGGGCAGGATATTCGAGCTCCTGCACGAGAACAACGTCGACGCGCAGCAGATTGAGAACGCCGTCGCCAACATACCAGCGGTCGCCGGTATCGCGACGGTGCTCACTTCCCTGCGCGCTAGCAACCACGACGTCGTCATCATCAGCGATTCCAACAGCTTGTTCATAGACTGCTGGCTGAAGAGCAAGAAGCTCGAGCGCGTGGTATCGCGCGTATTCACGAATCCAGCTTGGTACGACGGTAACGGCATGCTGAGGGTCAGCATGTACCACACGCAACGCAGCTGCCAGCTGAGCGCCGTCAACCTCTGCAAGGGGCAAGTTTTGACGGACTACGTGAAGGAGAGGCGCGATCAGGGCGTGAACTTCGACAGGATCATCTACGTCGGTGACGGAAGGAACGATCTCTGTCCGATCCTACGGCTCTCGCGGGACGATCTCGCCTGTCCGAGGCAGGATTATGCGCTCATCGATATACTGGACAAGCTGCCACCTGACAGGAAAATGAAGGCGCAAGTTGTGCCGTGGGAGAACGGCAGAGACCTGCGATGCAGTCTCGAGCGAGTCGTGGGGTCCGACGTCCTGTACGGAGCGTGTTAGACTCGTACGATGATTGCCTGAAATCAAGCTCGAAAGTGTTCATCATGGGCGCCCGCAGAAAAAATTCAAGGGGGGACAAACCCTTAAGGTCTCTCTAAAGATGGGAAACTCAAGTAAAAGACAAGGAAAATTTTCACTTTGAAACTTATTATATCAGATATATAATTTATGTGTATTATTTGTTTGTTGTTTTCTTTCCTTTTCATTTTTTTGCTCAACATAACAGGGCAATTGCCCCTCCTTGCCCCGCGCCCATGGTTCACATTGATATTCACTTTGCATTTGTATTGTTATTTTTTTTGTTAATTTTACTCTTTATTCCGTAAGTGTCGTCATTGAATAACAAATCGATCGTTGTACTTGATTCATCTGAGTAACATTAAGTATTTAACGATACGCAAGAAAATTTAAACGCCTTCTCGTAAATAAATGTGATTTTCTTTCCATAGTTCCTAACGCTGCTTATTCTGTAATATGCGACAAGAGAAATAATTGATAAGACTAAAAGAAATGCATTATAATAATATCCGTTTAAATGTGTAAAAGCTTACGCATTATGTACAACTATTATAAACTCAGAGTTTTTTTATTCTGTTTTTATAATAATTATATATGAATGATAATGTGATAATAATAATGATGATAATACTAATATCAATTATATATTACATGCTTTATTTAATTAAGATATAATATCGCTGGAAATTGTCGGGGAAATTACTTACAATTAAACAATTAAGTTTTGATTTCTTTTCAAAATAAAAAGTCTGTGATAAACAATGGACAAATTCATCAAATTTAATTCGAAATTTCTTTCAGACGCTGAAGAATTCATGTCGAGTGTTAGATTCTACGAATATTCGTGGAAAATTACGCGTATGCCGCATTCAAATGGCATCGCTCGCACGTGTGACGTTTCCATCGTGCGATACAACTTGTCGATACATAATCGCGAGTTGCGCGCGCATTTGTTAAGCTGAAGGATTGTTAAGGTTAACTCGGACTCGTGACGTACATACGCGCACAGTGTTGTTCGCGTCTCTAGCGTTAATTGTTTTTTCCATTACTTGTTACTGCTCGCTATCACGTTCGGCGATAACAATTGGAAAATTCGCTCGCGTGACCAACGTGTGCGAGACGTTTGCAGCCACGAAAAACTAAATCAACGCTCGCAGCGGTCTCCGAGATCGGAGAGTCTGCCAACAACCGTGTCCACACAGCTGTCTGCATAGCGATCGGAATTTTATTCGCGATAAGTGAGTGATAAACGCGTGGTGAGCGAACGTTTACGTACGAATTCGTTTCATATACATATTAATTCGTTTCACGTACGCTCCGACGATCGTGCTAAATCATTTACCGCAATAAACGACGTACCTGTGTCATTGTCGCTAAATTTTTTTACCGCTAAATGTTAGAAAAATGTGGTAACCCGTTGTTTTACCGACACGAGGGATATCCTTGTTCCGAAGAATGACCAGAGCGTTTAAAGTCGAATCGCGCGAAATTGATTTAATACTTTGTATATATATAGGTGTATGTATTTTATAGATGATAAATAAAATTTATTGTCAGTATCGAGAGCAATGCTCGTACAATACATGATCCTCGAGCCAATTATTATTATTATTATGATCATGATTGATGCTATCAACGTTCAGATATATTATTGGTCGCAACTGTTAAGTATATTTCATTTAATTGGATGTACTTTGTTTTCTTTTGCACCAGCGTTATCACATACTTCTTGAATTCTCATTATACTTATGTTGAGAGCATTTCTTACGATACCGAATGAGACTGCGCTAGAAAATGTCACGCTGTTCCACCATCGAGGTGCCTGAGTGCACGAGAATGCTCTCAGTAGAGTCTCCAGGAATATTGGCGTCCACAGAAGAACGCAGAGGATCAGCGATAGCTTGACAGTGTCGAGTATCCTTACCATGCTATCTATCTCGAGTGTATTTTGACTTTGCGTCCTCGTGTGAGTCTCATGACACTCGCTCATCGCCTCTACGTCCGCTCCATTGCTGCAGCTCTGCGTGAAACCCGGTTCTTGTCTTGGCGCGTCAGATTCCTCTACCGAGCTCCGACGACGAGCCTTTTTGTCGTTCACGGAAAGCCAAAATTTTAAGAAAGACTTGCTAATCTTTTCCTCGTTCGAATTGCTGCGAAGCAGGGTAGATGCGAGGTCAACGTTCGCCTTTAGCATCGCGAGTGCACTCTTGCACACGTGCCTTCCACGCACTTGCAGGATACAGGAGAGCAGAATCGGTAGAAAGTATATCGTGAAGGATAGTGCAAGCAGATGTAGCTTCAAGAATTTCATCGAGAGGAGACACTTGTTGATCGCACGCTGCAGATTTACCTCTGAATCGCGTCTCGTCACCGAGTTGATGTACTGATTGAAACGATCAGTTTCGCTGGGAGATAAATGTCTGATCGAATGTGGCTTTCTCAAACCATTTCGTTCCGGCTGTTTCCCATTGTCGCGTGAATCATAATGATTTTGCGCTGCACTGCTGTGCGCGCTAGCAGCTTGAATGCGTTTTATTATGTCGTTGTATATTTCATTGTTGGAAGCGAGCGTCGCATTTCGCACAATGGGAGTATCGGTAGTTCCTTGATAGCTGTCGTGCTTGCTTTCGGTTGATATTTGTGGTACGTTGCCCAGGTTCCCAGTTGGATTTTTTTCCTTCGCTGCAGCCTTTGGCAAATCATGAAACAACGATATTAGATTCTGATTAAAACATTTATTATTATTATTCGTGTTGTAGATACTTACATCGTGGTCCATCAATGTACCGTACAGTGTCTGAATTACAGCATCAATACTTGTATCATTTTCTCTATAAATGACTGCATCATTGACAACGTATTTCGTGATGTTTCGCGACTCGGAAGAGTTGTCGCGAAAATTTATATTTTCTACGTTTACTGCAGAGTCGCGTGTGTAATTTAACACGGTTCTGACAATATCCTGCACTTTCGAGACTATCTGATTTATTTCTACGTTGCTGGGTTTAGACTGATTCAATAATTCCTCATCAAGAGGATAATTGTTCCCCAGTGTTACATGTGCAATGGAGTTGGCCGTCTTCGAGCTATTTTCAGCATCTAAAAATACGCAGAAGTCGTTCATAGGAAAATTGCTCTCGAATATGCACTCAATAGCCTCCGTATGTCGAGCGGCGTTCATATCGTCGTATTCGGCGAAATATAAAATTCCTACAACGAGAAAGGGGACAAGCCAGTGAGCCGTAACGAGATAGCCGACTGGTCTCTCATTGTCTCCCTTCAACACTTGAAATTTTGAGATTTCCACCATTCTCTGCACGAATCCCTGAACACCGTTGCTTCTTTCTGTCGTGTCAATGTTACTTTGCTGTCGAGACTCTGATTCTTGTTCATCTGTCGTCGTTCCTCTCTCTCGACACGTAATCCGAGTGACTTTTGAGTCAAGTCGCGTATCGTCCGTCAAAGATTCTATTATGCTGGCATATCTTTGCTTCACGCACGCCGCACTAAGATTGCATTGTACAACAAGAGTCAACAGGGACACAAACGCATTCGCCAGTGCAGCAAGCAGCATTCCATATTGCATAAGTACATCCTTCATGTCGCACGTTAAACTCACGTCAAGATCGGTGTTGTCGACCACCGCCTCACGTGGGTCGTCAATTTGTAACGGTGGAAGTTGGTGTTGGCTCTGACTCTCAAGCGTCCACGTGCGGTTGGCCGTGCGATCGCCGACGCCAGTTGTCTGCCAGTTGTAATTCATTTTTATTCCAGTTTCAATGTGATTCACCAGCAATATGATGCCCGTTAACGCAGCGCTGAGAGCATCGGATATCGATAGGACGTAGAACGGTGATTTCTTCTTCTGGCGTTTGCATCTTAGCCATAACAAAATCAAGAGCGTAACGAAACTAGACAGCAACAGTACGTAGCCCGTTGCACCCAGCACCGCAGGATGCATACCGCGACGTGCTCCAGTACCTCCTCTAGATTAAGAATATTTATTCGTTTTATCCGCTGAATCGCTTAACAACAACTATTCTTATTATTACTCAAGCTCTTTCGTACTTTAAGGTCGATAGAAACCGACTGAATAAAAGTAATTATTATAAGCATATCGGTGCTGCATGTGGGTACCCAGTTGCACGCGTATCCATCGCGTGCAGTTAGATTTAACTGTACTGGCTCACAACATGAGGGTGCAGAATATTTATCAAGTCGATGGTCCGATATTCCCAATGCTGTTGGAACGTCCATCATGAATTTTTCATGTTCAATATTTAGCCAATAAATGCTAAATATTGATAAATATAAATGTAATGATATTGCGCGCGACAAAAAAACCGGTTAATAAAATTCACATTAGGTATCTATTTATGTTGTATTAATTGTTAATACAATAATTACTAATATTAATAAAATTATAATAAAGTTACTAATATATGTAGTTAATACAGCAAAATAAAATTTATACAAAATGTATATTTCTGTCGTAGATTGTTGCCGACATGTCTGTACGTCGGAAGAGTGAACCGTTTATGACTCAGCGAGTGTGGGACACGATCAAAGTCGCGGTGCATCAGAGAAGCTTACCCAGTAACGAACGTATGGTACGGCACCTGGCACGTGTCTACGGCTTCACGGAGCAACAGGCTCAAGAAGAACTCAACAAGGCGGTCGAGGACGGCCTCGTCCTGCTGAAAAAAGTACCCACGAAAAACGGCGTCGAGCAGGAGAGCTACAGATTGCCACCGGTGGACGTGTCGGAGAATCACGACAATCACGATTGGTACTGCTGCAAATGTCAGCGAGCAGGTGCGGTCGAATGCTGCGAACAGTGTCACCGGGTTTACCACTCGGAGTGTCACGTGCCCAGCCACGTTAAATTAAAGATCTGCAACTTTTGCGAGGCAAGTGCTTCTTCGTGTACCATTGCGCGATTTGTATATTCCACCGTATGCGTAATCGAAGATTTATGACGGATAATGATTGCAGAAGATAAACAGCGACACATATCCCGACAAGGTCGACCTCAATCACATTCTCCGTTTCACGTGCGGCCACCTGAAAGCGAAATTACCACCGGAGATTACGAATCGTACCATTGTCTTCAACAATGCCCCAATCGTCACACCAGCCAATGGCTATTCCGGTCCTACTTGGGTGAGCGAGGGCGAAGACGCGTGGCGGCCGGGTGTTCTCGTAAAACACCACATGGATCTGGCAATAATGGACACGAAGACCAGCAACAATGAGTATAAGAATCTCGCCGAGTTCGAAGCCGACGCGCACAACATTCTACATAATATCATAGTGTATCACGGAGGTAGGTAGTTTAAGCTGGAGCCGTCTGTATTACCGACGGAGTAAATAACTTTTTAAATAAATCTTTTTTTCTCTAAGTAGATCACAGCGTAATAGGAGAAATGGGCCACACAATGTATCAAGACTGTTGTTACGACCTCCAAGAGATTCGCCGTTGCGCGGATTGTTATCGTATATCGAACGAGAAATCCGAGAAAATGTGGTTCTGCATACCGTGCAATCCTCCTCATCAGTTGGTTTATGCAAAGCAAAAGGGATATCCATATTGGCCCGCGAAAGTTATGCAGGTCAACGGCAACGTATATGACGTACGTTTCTTCGGTGGTCATCATATGAGAGCCAACATCGAGAAAGTCTTTATACGGCCGATCTCTGCCACGTTACAAAGTTTGCAGGTAAGTGCAAGTGCCAGCACTGTTTAGTTTATTTTCTGCGATCCTCAATGACACATCTTCGTTCACTGCACTTACGAATTTTTGTATAGCCTTCGGAGAAAGGAAAGTGGAAAGAAATGAAGGTACGCATACGTCAAATGATCGAAAGTGTGCAACTAATTTCTTTTCACGACGCTTGGAGTCTTGGACTTTCTACAAAAAAAGAATACTTATTTTGTCTATATAATTGCCTAAAAAGTTTCATCTCTCATAGATAAAGAAATCAACGGCTTGGAACCGGGCCTTTGAAGAGTTGAAGCATCATCAACATTTGCTGCAAAAGCTGAGCAAGATTAAGGAGGATTCCAACACTGCGGATGGTCCCCTGCCTGCGAAAATACGGAAGTTGGAGTCGTCGAGCTCAAAGAGCACGTCGCAAGGTTCGAATTTGCCAAATCAGCTGATCAAAGATTTGAGAGTGAGGGTCGAGCGTCTAAGTTCGGACAGCAATAGTGAAACGCAGATGACAAACGACGAGCCGGATAATAAAGAGCACTCGGTTTCGAAAACCGAGAATGCGGAGAATGCGGAGAATGAGGAGAATGAGGAGAGGCAGGTGCCGCATTTACCCGTAGCGGAGGACGAGCCCGCTCGCGAAATAACGAGCACGTGTCCGCTGGGTTTAAAGAAGGAAGGTTCGCAGGAGGACATGGTCACGTCCAGTTGTCAAGAACCGAGGTCGAAGTGCGTCCTCGTGCAAACCGAACAGATACAAACCGACGGACTCCCCGCCAAGGTAAATTCTCTATCAGATTCCTGGCATCGTTCAACTGGTTCTCAACCGTAAATGTAAATTTGCAGATCAAAAGAGAACGCAGAACTTCGGAGCAACCAACAACGACGGCGCTGGAAAAATTACGCCGTGAGTTGGAGCTGGAAAAGTGCAGGGAACTGGAAAGACTGCAGGCGGAACATGCCAAAGAGTTGCGACAATTGACCGACAGACATCAACAGATCGTGTCTGACATCAAAAAGAAGCAATGGGTAATTTTGTTTCGTCCTTCTTGCGAACCTTTTGCGATTTATCGATTCTATTAAACGTGTGTGTGTGTGTGTGTGTGTGTGTTACTCGTTGCAGTGTTACAATTGCGAGGCTGAAGCGATATATCATTGTTGCTGGAATACCGCGTACTGTAGCACAGATTGCCAACAGGTTCATTGGCAGCGTGAACATAAAAGAGTGTGCAGGCGTAAGCGTTAATTCACGCGACGAGTGTGACGAGTACAATAATTAGCCTCAAGGAAGAAGAGTCCAAGCAAAAGAAGATAAAACTTGTTCTCGTATACACACGTGTACGTGTGTATATAATATATACGATACATATATGTGAATGCATATATACAGAGTGTCCTAGAACTATCGCAGTCGTTCTAGAGGTAAAGCTGAGAAGCGTATCACTATTATTTCGTCTATTACTATTGCTTAAAATAAAATATTAATTTCGTCATTTGCTTCATCGATATTCTAGAGAATTTTACGAAATAAATTTCAGGTGCAAGGGGGTAAGTAATAAAGAGTCGGTTAAATTTGTCTGATGTCAGGCTGATTAAAGGCATATTATATGCAAGTAAAAGCACAGTGCATCTGGGGGTAGACTGTATATATACATGTATTAAAGCACTTTGACATTTTATATATATATATATATATTCTTGACACCAATTCAATATATGCCTTTATAAACCTTCCTATAGTGGAAGAACTGTTATGTGTATACACAAATAAAGTTTTTGGCAAAGACTGTTCTTACTTGTATCGGGCGACATAACACGCTAGTTTTTAAATAATAATAATTTTATATGTCTCTTGATATTTGGCAAATTTCACATTAATCAGTTTATATACACGGAATAACTCATAATAATAATTATAACTTTTTTTGTTAATCTTTTAAACTTGTTACTTTATTGGATATGACAAATTTTTGATTCTTAATGTAACATGAGTAATGAACTTTAATGGCAACTATGTGTATGTGTCTCAGTATGAACAAATGTACATTGTTACCGGATTATTGATTATAAGTTATTGATGAAAATTATCTTGACACACCATCTCTCTGTAATTATTATTTTAACCCTCCTCACATCAAATAATAATACTTTTCGTAGAGCGAAAGTCATAGAAACAATATATTTGTATCATAACAAAACAATTTTGTAAACAATATACAGAACGCATTTGTGTACGTTAACACTAGATGTACTACAAAATCATGCTCAGTATGTAGACTTATATTTAGAATCTGTACATTATATATCGTTCGTCACAGAAAATAACTTAAACAAACAATAATTAATATTTTTCTCAAAATTGTATAAATATTCTAACACTGTGTGCTCACAATTATATTTTTATATTATTTATATTTGACAAAATTTCTGACTGATATTTTATTTCGTCAAATAATAATTATCATGATATTCAATAAACCTCACAAAACGTATATTAGGTTAAAAATAACAGCCTTATTTATAGTAAGGATTATATTACGGCACCACAGTCACGTTACTTTTGATGCAATTCAAATATCTTGCGTAGCTCGGACTTCCTTGCCAACTACATCGAGAGCCATTTTACCTTTTTCCGTTGTTTCGGTAATTTGCACGTACCTGCTGGTATCTATGCTATTCAAGGATAATCGCTCCAGCAACTGTAGTTCAGACGGTTCCAACTTCTCTCCAAGCTGTCTCAGAGCGCTCAGTACTTCTCCACGTTGGCGATCTGTGGCTTCTTTATTTAGTTTTCCCAGTTTTTCGTCACGCTCGATTTGCAAGAGACGTTCTCTGAGTCCAGCAGGCTCGCGCTTACCAAACATCCTTATCACAGCTGGCGTTTGGAAGGCTGTACTGATAGCTGCCTGAGTCGCCTATCGAGAATTTATGATCGCGTGAACAGAGGTACATCAGGCTGCAATGTGTTTAAACGTCTAAAGACATTATTTACCAACTGCATTGCTCCAAGTTCATCGACCAAAGTCATATTCCCAGATATCATTCTTTGCAGACTGTCGTTGAATTCACGTAGCTGTTCCATTGTATCTCCCTTGCATTCCTGGTAATCCGTCTCATCGAGGGTAACCCTGTGTTAAAACAAAACAAGGAACATATTAACACAATAATTAATATAATGTAATTTAAAGAATAATTTAATTACAAAACAAAGAATAAAAACAAATTTAATTACAAAAAAAGATGAAGTATTAAAAACCTGCATTCCTCTAGATCTTCAAGTTGCTGCACGAGTCGATCTAACTGTTCCTCCAGGTTTTTCCTCAGTCTATCAGTTTCTGCTTTCCCATGAGAACTCATTTTCAAGTAACGAAACGTGAAAACGTACGACAAAACAGAAAAAAATAAGGAAATTTATATAATTGAGGAAGAAATAGATGTATAGGTTATGCCGGAAACGCCGATCTTCTCTTTCGGTATCTTTGATACTAAGAGTAATGTCAAGTGTCAACGCTTTTATTTTCTTCCAGTTTTTTCCAAAACTATTTAAAACTCATCGTAAAGTCCCACTGAAAATAAAAACTTTAGTTAGTTACTTCGCCGTTAAATTGTCGTTTAATTTTTAAATAAAAATGTATCTAATTTGCTGAATAGGATTACTCACGAATAAAAAGTTCTTCTAATTGACCAAATTATTTATTAGGTTGTATTTCATGAAAATAAAAATACATTCAACTGCACTCAACCTCCTGTTGAATCGTGGAATCATCAGGGATGTAAGCATAATAAGGGGAAGCTGGACGCTGGAGTGGCTAGTGAACTCCTTCGCGTCGTCTGTATTATCGACGGACATGAAATGTCGATAAAGAAAAAAATTGACAAGAAAAGAAAATATAACATATATATTTGGAAATATTTTTTATTAATTTAATTAACGGATTATACGGTAGGTCTGGGACACCCTGTATATCATGATAATATTAAAATTATATTATTAAAAAAAATGAGTTTAGTCTTTAAAATTTTAAAAGTACACTATATAGTTTCGTACAAATAACGCAAAGATTACATTTGCATATACGGAAAAATAAACAATATTTTAGATAACAACTTTTACATCAATAAAACCAGATTCTTTAAAAATAAATATTTACATCTTTATTGTATTGTGTATTATATTGTGCATCTTCTAATTCTTTTGATATGCTAATAATGTTTATTAGTACAAACGCATATAAAGTTAATGCATATCAAAATCTATCGAATCCACGAAACATATAGTTAAATGCACACTTATCTGACAAATATTCAAAGCTGTTTTTCTCAGAAACGTTTCCTTGTATAAAAAGTGATATACAAAATGTTTACTTATCTTCTTATAAAATCACTAATGTGTCGATAGCACCTTCAAGATGCTTTATACATTGATTTACAACTTTTTTTTCCTTCTCCCGCTCCCTTTTTCCTCTATTTCTCTTGTTCTCTCGCGTGCAAGTGTTGTATGCAAGTTCTCAAGCATGCATCAATAGGTCAAAAGCAGGCCCGATTTCTATGCACACGCACACGCACGCAGAACTTTTTACAAAACTTTAATTTATTAGGCTAAAAAAATTGAAAATGTTGGTGAGTTTATCGCATGTGCAATTATACGCTAAATTTGTATAAAACTTATTATCAGAGACCGGATCACGGTGCCGTTTTCCCCACTCCAAGCGCGTGCTAGCGGCCGAGCGCCGTGAGAAGCAATACCGTCACTGCGCCAGTCTAACAAAGGGGGCATCGTCGCGTAGAATACAAAAATATCTATATAATAAATATATACATATACCTACATATATATAAACAATATATACAATATATAAAAATTATTATATAAATATATATGTTTATATATTTAAAATATTATATAGGTATCTAAAATAAATTATTTTTCATATCTGAAACAATGAGTAACAAAGTAATGAGATAAATTGTTAATAACTAAAAGCTCTTGACGACCAGACTGGCAGTTTATTTAAAAAGTAAGAACACAACGTTGCGATCAAAGTTTCTGATCCATATCAAGTGTTTAACGCAAAAGAGTATTTCAACTAAAGCTCATTCTAAAACATAATAAAGTCACAAATTTGTTACAAAATAAAAATAAAAATTATGTTTTAGAATGAGATTTAGTTGAAATACTCTTTTGCGTTAAACACTTGATATGGATCAGAAACTTTGATCGAAACGTTGTGTTCTTACTTTTTAAATAAACTGCCAGTCTGGTCGTCAAGAGCTTTTAGTTATTAACAATTTATCTCATTACTTTGTTACTCATTGTTTCAGATATGAAAAATAATTTATTTTAGATACCTATATAATATTTTAAATATATAAACATATATATTTATATAATAATTTTTATATATTGTATATATTGTTTATATATATGTAGGTATATGTATATATTTATTATATAGATATGTTTAGTATATAGATATTTTTGCATTCTACATAACGATGCTCCCTTTGTTAAACTGGCGCAGTGACGGTATTGCTTCTTGCGGCGCTCGGCCGCTAGCACGCGCTTGGAGTGGGGAAAACGGCACCGTGATCCGGTCTCTGCTTATTATCCATTATAGCATTTATTACCATATTTTCTGCTTTAAAGTACGTTTTCAAATGTTTAAAATTAATTTATTCTTTCAAATATGCGACGTTCATATCATCACAGTGTCCAATAGATTTAATATGACACATGCATGCACCTACATATACATAAACCATCACAATACCAACAGCTATTACTGTCTCGAACTTGAAACTGTGAGAGTAGAAGGAAAATATGTTTAATATAAAATGCACGAAAGCAAGCATCGTATAAAGCAATATTTACTGATCAGGGTAATGTTAATTTACATAATATGTATTTTTGCTAGCTATTAAAAGTGCACATTATCTGCAGCAAGTATCCAACAGCGGAGGCAATCGATGAATATATGTATAATGTGGAATTATTAGACTAATAAAATTTTTCTTATTTTATCGTAAAAAATTTCAATAGCAATATGTACATTATATTTCTATAAGAAACGTTAAATCTTTAAGGGCAAGTTGGACGCGTCTGTATTACCGACGGAGTAAATAACTTTTTTAATAAATCTTTTTATTGGTTGCTCAGAATGAAAAATCCTTTTGCACGATATCAAAGACCTAATCTCGTGCTTTGTTTCATTCTTGGTCACGATTTCACATTCACAAAAGTTTTATAAACACTAATCTTTTTTACTACGCTTCTAAATTCACTTCTAAAAGCATCCTCATGTTCCTTCATTCTGTTCCGAGTTGGGAACCACCCTATTTTGTACGTACGAAATGTAAAATTGTTGTGGTCAGACAATAAGTCGAGAAGAAAACTGTAATTTTAAAACTTTTTCTCATTTTTTTCACATAAACTCCATTAGCCCCGTATTCATTACTGCCTATACTTTAATCATGGAAGGGAATCGTTAAAAGGATTTTTCATTCTATGCAATCAATAAAAAAATTAGTGTTCACAAATTTGGAGTAATACAGACGACTCCAGCTTCTCCTTAAATACACGATAAGTAATGCCAACACGATAGATTCTCGGCATATTATTCATTGATCGCTCATGGATTATAACAGATTACTAATAATAATAAGATGCAATAGATTCTCAAATCATTAAATTGAACGCGGAATATTGTGATCAGCTCTCTGTCTTGTTTATCGGACCTGATATTTTTGGACTGTTTCCTATAGATAAATTGAAAGACATCTTATATACAAAAGGATATCGATTACGACTGAAAATAAGAAAATAATAACAGATAATTATTGCTGCATCAAATTCCGATGTTATACGAAATGCGACTGAATCAACAATTAGAAAACAATTAGAAACTTTTACAGTTTTGCATTGATATCAAGAAATTATTTCAAACATCTGTGAATATCAATTTCTTCAGTTTCACATCTAATTGTTGAAATAAGATATTTTATCATTATTGAGTGTCAATAATCTTGTAACAATTTTATATCATAAATTGTACTTTTAGTAACCATTATTATAGAAAATAAAAATATAACAATCTATTAAAAAAAAAATCTTCAGACAGTATTCATGACCTGTTTCTATATTAATTGTCCTAAATATGAGTAAGGTATTTGTTAGCTAATCTGATAGCTATATTATCTAAAAGGTATACTTAAGACTATCTCATTATAAGAATGGACTATGAATACCGTCCTTTAGACCTCCGAAACAACTTTACTTAAAAAGGAAATATTACCAAACGCGGCAAACGCTTTTGCAACATATGATTTCTGCTAGATAAATTTATTCTTCCTATTCTCGTAGTTTCAAAAATCTTCAAGATGGTATTTATTCTTCAATTCCTTTCCCTTGTTCCTCCCCCCTTCCCGCTTTTCCCTGCTTTTGTATATGTGCACGTCTACATGTCTGTATATGCGCGCGCGTGTACAACCTTTTTTTAAGAGGATCCTGGAGTCGTCTGTATTAGCGACGGAATAAATGAGTTTTTTAATAGATCTTTTCATTGGTTGCGCAAAATGAAAAATCCTTTTGCACTATATCACGAACCTAATCTTGTGCTCTGTTTTACTCTTGATCACGATTTTAGAGATACACATGTTCTCAAAATTTTTATTCCAACCTATCTTTTTTACTACACTTCTGAAGTCTCTTTTAAAAGCTTCCTTATATTCTTTCCTTCTGTCTTCTTTGCAATTGGTTCTCATTTTGTACCTACAAACTGCGCACCTTATATATTATAAGCATATTATCATACGAGGCGAGCCATAAGTCGGTAACAAAACTGTAATTTTCGAAATTTGTTTCCATTTTTAGCATAAAGTTCAGTCAATTACAACGCATTTCTGTATGTATTGTAATTGTGGAAAAGGATTTGTTGTTCTATGTAGTCAAAAATAATTGTAGTTGGAATAAGGTTTATGGTAAAAAACAGACGACTCTACCGATCCCCTTAACAAATAAGTATGCATTATAAGTATACATGATAAACGTTATATTTAAAAAGAATGACTCCGAATATTGCTGAAGAAATAAATACGTAAATCTGTAAACAGAATACGTCGCATTATATCGTATTTCGCAATATTACATATAATAACAAAAATAGAGAGAAAACAGAAAGAAAGGAAGGGTAACGAAGCCTCTTGTTTGCTTTCCCGAATATATGAAGAATTGATTTGTGTCTAATGAAAGTTACTTTGATCTCAAACTGTAAGTGGGTGAGGACAATGTCGAAACAGTCGTCGGTGTACATGGAGGAGTGGAGGTCTCATTCGTGGTAGAAGCATTCGTCTCGCTTTTGTAACAAATATTAGTGTATTCTCTACCCAACTGAAGCGATTTCTGAAAGAAATCAGACATGAATAATTAAATCCACAGATTGTATACTACAGATTACTATCTAGCCGATGAGTTACCTGTTCTGCTTGCATCCGCTGAGACACAGTTCCAATGTGATGCAAAACAGCAAGATAAACGAATTTGTATTGTGCTTCCGTCTGGACCATACCTGATCTTTGCGAGCGCACTCGCTGTATTGTGCGTTGAATATCAATTTCACAGTCCAGTCCTAAACAAAAATAATCAAGCGATATTTAGCATTGCACAAGGTGATCCATTTAATCAATGTACTTGTATTTCGTCGATAGCGAGGTATTAAAAACGCTTTTGCGTTTTTAATAAGATTTCGAAAGGATATGTTTCTGATAACAAAAACCTTTTATTCAATTTTGATTAGTGAAAAATTGTAATGTGATTTCGGATAAACGTGCTAAAGTCATCAATCATAAAGATCAACACTACTGAAATTTGATTTAAAGATAAAAAATGAGATTTAATTTTTTTAAACTAGATTTTTTAAATATTACTTGTATATCATAGTATGTGAAAGTAGTAGATTAATCTATAGAAATAAATTAATTCTATTTTTTAAATTACTGTCAGCCACATTAATTTAAACTAATTTTCTAATAAGTTATAACAATGATCGTTCTAACTTTTATTATATATCAATTGCTTACCGTGACGTTTAATTTGATCTAAAATCATGTCGATAACAATGAATGTGCCAGTCCTACCAATTCCGGCACTACAGTGAACAAGAATCGGTCCTATAGACAGTGTAGTTTGGTTATTCGAGGCCAAAGATGCAGCAATCGATTCTTGCCTGGCATTTACGTCATGCAAAAAATTCAATACACATCCAGGATCCGCCGGAACACCATGATCAGGCCATGCCTATTAAATGCATAATATATCGCTAATTGCATAATGATCAGAAGGAAATTGTTTTGTAGACCATCAATATGATAATAATAATCAAATTATTTCGGCAAAATAGATAAACAAAAAATAAAAGATAAAATATTGTTTGCTTAAAAGAAAAATTCGTGCAGCATTGTACAATAGTTTTTATGTTTATTTACTCAGATACGTTACTTGAAAGTGATAATGGTAAATCCTTCTGGATTCGGAAAAGTTTGGTTTGGTTCCTTGCAGGAGAAACTCTCGTAGTGTATAATCAGCGGTCGAAGTCCGCGTTACAGCGCGCACTTTCCACTCGTTACCATATTCGGCGGTTTCGCCTTCTTCCGGCCAATAACGCGCACACTTATTCTAAAGAAGAAAGCAAACCCGCTCGGCTTAGTTTACCTGCAAACGATAGTTTGTATACCTATTTGTAGAATTCACGTACTTTCCCCCTTTCTATCTCTTTCGTGGTCATGACGATCACCCGTGTGTTTTCCTGATAGACCATGTGCCAAAAATCTTGTACGGTATTTGGAAGACAACCCTGGGTAGCTACGTAATACTTGCCAAGTGATCCGGCATCGCTACTGCTACCACCGCTTGTCCCATTACCTTCTTCGTTCTGCGGAACAATATTATTTCAAGTAAACAATACATTTATAAGATACATTTTTAATAAAATAAAATTAGTACCGTATTGTCATTGTAAAAAAATTAGAAAAAATGCATTATAAAATACTAAACTCTTTGTTATTGTTACTGAATATCTTAAGAAAAAATAATTTTTAAAAGTACTTGATTTAATTCTAATATAAATTTTAGAAACATTATAATAGAAAGTTATAAAAGTATTACCTTTATGTAGTTAGCGTTGATATAATCGGTTCCAGGAACATTGGGATCTACATCCTTTAATCGTACCCTCGTGTGATCAAACGGTAAAATATTTTTATAACGATTTTTTGCACGATTTTCCGGACGCAGACCTTCCTTTCTTGAAAACAAATGCCGGCATTCCAACTGCTGTAACGATTCGAATTCCTCCCAAAAGCCAGCTTTTCCCTTGCCACGA
The DNA here is from genome assembly GCF_003672135.1 of Ooceraea biroi. Lineage (NCBI taxonomy): Eukaryota > Metazoa > Arthropoda > Insecta > Hymenoptera > Formicidae > Ooceraea > Ooceraea biroi. The sequence continues at coordinate 3,331,722 of NC_039514.1, read as the reverse complement.
CCTACCCCGCTCTCATTATTTCCAGTAGCGCCGTTCCAACAACCATTGGAACAGCCATTTTCTTTTAATTTCACCGTTTTCTGTAGCTGTCTGACTCTACTTTCAATGCCACTAGCGTTAATGCGCGTAGCGTTGAACGGTTGTCTGCAAATGATTCATGACACTTGTATGGACATTGTGCTTTGCACGTGTACAAAAACATGCAAAATAATATAAAATATATTTTCCAACGCGAATCTTAGAACATAAGCTTAAAATAGACAAACTAATGCAACTTATGATGCACAAGGTCTTTACCGAAGTCGAACAACGCTTCCGCTTGTTTCCACCATTGGATTTTTCTTATAATGATCGATCAGAACACTCAGACTGTCAAACTTGTGACCGCCACCTACATCATATTTGTTATCCTGCAATGGGATAAATAATTCATATATTTGCTTTACATCACAATGTACACACGCGCGCGCGCACGCGCGCGCCGACGCGTGTATCTTACATAAGTGTGCAAATTAATTCGGTGCTTTTTTTCTTTGAAGAAATTGAGCCTTTATTTACTGTTTTTTTGAGAGATGATTCGTCAGCTACCTGATAGATGGAATAGTAGAAAATAATGGCGAATATTTCAAAGATTAATGTTTATTATTTTTTTATAATAAAAGCTTAATTTCTTCAAAAAAGCATCAAATTATTTTGCACATTTAATATTATTACACTATATAAAAATGCTTTTATATATTAGGTCAGTCAAAAAGTTTGATTGTTAATTTGTCAAATCAATTTACATGAATAATAATATTAATAATAATATCAATTAAATATTATTATCATTAATATTAAATTAATATTAATAATGCCTCTATCATAAACAAAATATTTTGATATCAAACATTTGTTTTTCAAACAGGCATTTCTTTTCGTACGTGTTTGCTCACAAATGTCACATATAAAATATTACCAACCTGACATCGTATCATAACATGTGTGATGCGGTCGTCAGTGCGTACAGACAGCACAAAATCGCCAGGTTTACTTTGGGACTCTCGCACTAAAAAGGATCCATTTATTCCACGTTCTAGCATCAACCGTTCCGCTTCTTTCGCTGACAAGTGACCATGGAACCACCTTTAATAATATTTTACCATTACCATGCTAAATACAATATTAACAAATAGAGTACAATAACAGATATTACACAAAAACACTAGCTCGTTTACACTAAAATCTGGCATGTACCTTTCGGTTGTAGGATCGGCACAATTAAGGGGATACTTCAGCTCAATAATCTCGCCGTTCTTCTCGCGCAATTGTCCACCGTTTTCCATATAAAATTGGACCAACTCTGAGAGCGTGGCAAATTTTTCACCACCATAAAGATCATAGAAGTCTCCTGTATTTTGTATTTTAATATGAGTCACCTCGCCATTCCGTCTGAAGATGAAAGTAGTCACTGTTACGTGTCGATACATTTACATGACTTAGTATTAACTTGTGTAACAATATCTCTCTTTCTCTCTCTGTACCATGTGGACATAAATCTATGGCATTTACCTGACAGATAACGTAAAGTCACCAGGATTTGAAGAACTAGGACGTGCTAGGAATGAGCTGTCATGTCCTCGTTCCATTAACAGACGCTCTGCTTCTAAACCCGTAATATTGGGATGGAACCATCTGTAATTAAAGCATTAATGTCACTTGAATAACATATGAGCAGGTTTGTAATTGATAGTACTATTATTTACGAATATCATCTTCCCGAGACTTGGCAGAATGATCACACATAAAGAACAATTTAGAAAAACACTGAAGTGTTCAAACACCACGTGTCGATTGCAAAATAGTTGGAAACGAGAGCGAGGAGCAGCAATATCATACCAAAAATGGTAATAAGCGCATAAATGCCGCGCCCTGTACGGTTAACGATGACAATCTATTTTTGAGCGAGCGCGCTCGATTACTCACAAGTACAGGCAACGCTCTTTGTTCTTGCGATTAACAATTTCAACGTGCGACGAAGGGACAATTGACATCCAAAACGATTCAGTGCGACAAAGCGTACTCGAGACTTATCGGAATAATTGACGAGTTATTAATATCGTGCGCCTAATTGAATGTCCGATTGCACTTAAACGCACAATATTTATTCGAGCCATAGAATAGACTGAGCCAGGAATGTTATTGGAGAGAAGCAAGAGGATAGAAATGCAAATCGCAACAGTTATCTCACGATATTGTAAACACTACGTTACGCGTCCCCCGCTCGAGAGACGTGACGAAACACGCCTCACCTGCGAGATGCCATATCGCAATTATTCCAGCAGCTTTTACGATCCACCGGCTCGCTATTAATGATTCATAACGTAGGCTCGAAGCGCGCACGATCCGTCTCGCGCTTGATCGCGCAACACGTTACGATCGAGCCTGAGAACAGACGTCAAATCGAAGACGATGCTACCACCGTCGCCGTCGTTCTCCCCGTCTTTGACATATCCAGCTTGCGCGAAAACAAAAAAGTAGCCGTCTGTTGGTGATGGACGAAGTGCCATAGAGCAATGCGAGTTTAGAGGCTGAACTGGGTTGAACTTATCATGCATCCTCAAATTTGTTCCTCTTCGCTGCGTTTCTCAACTAGTCCAATAAGTTAGAGTGAAAGAAAGTATATTTGTTTCACTCTAACTTTTTGCACTGGTTCAGAAGTGCAGCGAAAAAGAACAAACTTGTAAACATATTACCGCATTCGTAATACATGGGTTTTATCAACGACATATATAAATAGACCATTGAACTATAACCTAACTGGAATGAGCGCCAAGCCGCCATTGCCGTTTAGTGAGAAAGAAGGACAGTAATACCCATTCTCGTGTCGTCTTTGTCTAAACGGCAATGGCGGCTACAGGTTGGGAAAGGACAGCTATACCCTGCTTTCACCCTCTCTTTCTAAACGGGTCACGTGACCCGAGAACAATAGCAGTGCTCATTCCAGTTAGGATATAGTTCAATGAAATAGACCAAGCATTCCCTCAAAAACGTGAAAGCAGAAGTTAAGGCCCAAGGTCGGTAGATGGAGGAACTAGCGAAGTAAGGTCCTCGCATCCACTTCACACGATTTGACCCGAAAATGGCGGCGAAATGTAGGTTATTCTCGTTTTATGCGGGATACATAAGTAAGAACGGTAAAGTATTTTCGCATAAATGCAGGTTTTGGCAAAACAACCTAGCATTTTTGTTTCACAACACTCTGTTCACTTTGTTGTCGACTTTGCCTGCTGACTGACATACACATCAAACACATGTATATATCATGATACTACGTGTACATACATACGTACACACATACGCGCTGTCCCGAAAATGGCGGTCATGCGAGGACCTTACTTCGCCAGTTCCTCCATCTACCGACCTTGTTAAGGCCTAAACACACAAAATTCCGTAAGACGTAACGTAAGGATTCGACCAATCGCGTTGCTCGATTCGGTTACGGACGGCCGAATCGAGCAACGCGATTGGTCGAATCCTTACGTTACGTCTTACGGAATTTTGTGTGTTTAGGCCTTTAGCAGCGAGACTGAGTGAGAGAGCTGCTTTGCGTCTACTACTCTCTCACTTCGATGTACAGTCATAGGCACAGAGGTTGCGACACTTTTTTTTACCTGAATTTATGAACACACAATCAAATTCAGGATGCGAATCACTGTGACGCGCACACGTAACTGTTACACATGTGTACGCAAATTTGACAACTTCATGATCGTTCATCGAGTAGGCGAAGAGTGAGAGAGCAGTAGACGCAAAGCAGCTTTCTCTCTCAATCTCGCTGCCAACTTCCGATTAGAATCTGCTGGGCTGCGTTCATGAGAGGTGTCATGGGCCGCTTTAAGGTGGTCATGAAAGATAGAGGTGCCCTCTGAGAAAGTGGACATGAACTACAAGTCAATGTGCATTTTCTCAGAGATAAATGTGCACGATTTTCGGTTATGTTGCGTGCTATGTGCAGGAAATGTCGGTAACGACACAGTTATATGAGAGCGATCGAGAAGATAAGAACGAGCGAGACAGTAATAGCCATGGTGTAAGTATACAAGGTGAAGCATTGCGCATAATGGCGGACAGAACCAATCAGAAGTGGTCCAAAATGAAAGCGGGGATTCGAATGAAATGGTTTTAATAAAATGAAAAAGTTATTTGCCAAATGAAAACAATTGTATTTATAAATGATGGATATCTCAAGGACAACAACATACAATTGAAAATAAACTGTTAAAATATAAAACAAAAACAAAACATCTTATAATAATATGTTAATAAAACTCTGTCATAAAACATAGAACCTTATATTAATATGTTGCAAATGTGTTTAGTCTGTCTAGTTTGGTGTGTTTTTTACTTGAGTTATTAATTTTTATATCTTTATTTAATTTTCGTAAGCATATACGTTCGTGTACGCACCAAACATGCAACAACCTTTTTTGGAAAACTATTATTTGTTTTCATGCATACAATTTGGGTCAATTTATCAAAAATTACACTAAAAATTTAAAATGCCGACCTGTGTTGTAAAGAATTGCAAAAATCGGACAGATGTTCTTTTTCAACAAAAAGTTAAATTTTACTCTTTTCCGAAAGATCCAGATGTAAGAATAAAATGGTTAGAGGCTTGTCAGAGAAATAAAGATTGTACGATAAAACATGGTATGGTATTAAGTAATTACCTCCGAGAAGTTAGCCGGGCAACTTTTACTTTTTTAATTTTTGACTTTACGAATCGTTTATTGGTCGTTTGTTGGTTATTGTTGGCCTAATTAAAAGGTTTGTTGGCTAATACTTTTTTTTTAAATAAAAGAAAATTGTGTAGAAAGTTAGCCGGACGAAACTTATTTTTTTACCATTTGCGGCTTAATCGATGCGCAATCGTTTGTTGGTCACAGATAAACTAATTAAAACGTTTGTTGGTTTATCTGTCTTGAAAAAAAAATAAAAAACTTATGTTCACTCCCGACTCCGTGAAACGGTGGCGTCATCTGCGCAGATCAGATGCGCAGCCGTATGTAGCACATCTTTATCTTTATACGTCTATGATGAAATTTTTACATTGCTTTTTATTAATCCCTTTGATCGTTAATAAGGAATCAAATATTGATATCAGAACGTACATTACCAACAAATTTTATGAAATGGAGAAAAGATTGAGGAAAAGAAACGAAATGGAAGCTAATACCAATCAGAAACTGGATACTATCTTGAGTAAACTTGAAATACAGCTAAATTAAAAATATAAAAATGTCTCTAATTAAACTTTTATTTCAAGTGGACGAGACACAACAGAATAACAGAATTATGATATAAAAGCAATATGTATATCTATTGATTATTTAGTAAGATTTGTAATATGTTATATATGACAAGTTCCTCTTAGTGTGATGATATTGATTTATATAATAAAAAAGTACAGTAATTTTAAGAAGATACAAAGTTCATTTTTTAGTTTTGTATATTTTTTAGATTATAATTCTCAAGTATATATGGACATTCATACATTTTATTTATTACCATATTTAAATCTTGTATCTAAAGCATTGCACAACTTCACAAGTTAACATTCGAACATTTTTAACTTATATATTATCAATTCAATTTGCCTCAAAATATCGAGTTAGGCAAAAAATTGTGTTCGATTTTCAATATTCATGATGATGCCACATGTAATACACAGGCAACGATATTGATAATGTCTACTTCGTAGAAAATGACTAATCATAAATAATGATTATATGAAAAAGTGATTACTTGATTGATGAATAGTTTGCTTTTATTGAGTGCAGTAAAATTTGACGCAAAAATCGAACTTTTTGACTGACTCTATATTTATATGATTATAATAATCTGCATAAAATATTGCTTCAAAAATATATATGTATATGTGATAGTATGTAAAACTGATAAGTTATGAGCAAAGTTGTTTTAAATGATTATAAAATACTGTAAACAAAAATCTAAAACGTGAAACGATTATTTTAAAATCATTGTTTCTACATTTAATGTATTTAAGCTTTAAAGTATAATATTATAGACGTTGTCGAAGTAGTATGTAACAAGAAAGTACGAAAAAATATGCAATAATTATATGAATTAAGAAAAATGTGATTAGCAGTAATTCAATGAAACGACAGCCTCTTAATCTGGTCCTCCTTAGGAGGATTCCAAGAATGCAGTTGTTTCCGCTACAATCTTATCATGCCGTCCCAGCCTCTTCTGCTGTATTTTATATATTTTGGAGGTGTCCTCGGATGTTCTCGTGTACGTTTCTCTCTGAAATAAAAGTCGATAAATAAATCAATGGTATTTCACCTTAAACACAAGTGATCTACAGAATCCTGAACACTTACTTAGGCACCAACTCGATGTATCTGTCATACCCAATAGTATTCTTTCCATAATCTATTTCTTTCTGCCTGCGTGTCAATACAACTGAATCCGTTTCACGCTCTATATGCTTTTTACCATTATCTGAAGAGTTTCTGGAGTTAGAGCTTAAGTCAATGGAATAACTTCAAATTTTCCATTTTAATATACTTTTTTTTTAGTTGTTTCTTTCATTTAGTTTTACTAGTTAAATTAATTTTAAGAAATTTCCTTATCTTCAGGAATATAAAATGGAAAAGAGTTTTGCGACACATAGCCATTCCGTGAGCATACGCAGTGTTTCCAATAGTAAATATTACTTAGCTTCTGCTGGAGCTGATGAGACAGTATGCCTGTACGACATGCGTTATAGGAGAGGGTGTGGCAAATTGATACATCATAACGGTAGGTAAAATGTTTCCACACTCGTGACAAATGAATTCACGCTCGATCTGATATTTCAATAGAAATTAATTTTCTCTTTACAGATACTATTAATTGCATTGCGTTCACTCCGGAGAACTCGCATCTGTTTACGTGTAGTAACGATGGCAGTATAGCTGCCATTCGTTGCGGCAATTGGCAGACCAAGAAACACTGGCCGAAAGCACATAAAGGTTCGGCTGTCAACACCTTGGCTATTCATCCAACAGGAAAGTTGGCATTGTCCACTGGAACTGACGGTGTGCTGAGAACGTGGAATCTGATTAAAGGCAGGTAAGCTTATGCTATTAACTTAGTACCAAAATTGAAGTTTGACGCAAGGTACGTCACGATTATCAAATGGAGTCCAAACGGCGAGAAATATCTATTAGGTGTCAATCTCAAGATATATTTGTATTCGGTGGAATCGGCTAGGATAGAAAAAGAAATTAAATTCGACTCCAAAGTGATTTGCGCGGAATTTTTAAAAGACAACTTGATCGCAGTCGGTCTCGAAAACGAGCAAATCAAGTTTTGTGATCTCAAAGCGGCTCAGATAATGGACACAACAGCACATGACATGAGAGTGAAATGTATCGCGCATACGAACGATTTGTTGGTTAGTGCATCCAGCTCTGGAGAAATCAAACTTTGGAGATACAACAAGCATGGTTTGAATATCCTGCAAACCGTTAATTGTGGCGCCAGGATTACTTGCCTTTCTTTGGCACAAGCTTGCCGGAATCTAACGCAAGAGACAGAAGTCAAGTTAGAGGAAGAGAACGAAGTAAGAAAGGAGAGCAAGCTCAGACTGAAGCAACAAGTCATTGTTGACTATGCCGATGACTGGGAAGTGTGACGCATTTTTGGTTATGGGTCTTCATTGCAGTGCGCTTTTTAAAACTCAATATTATATTTCGAAGAATAGATAAATAATAAATTAAATATATCGGGAATTTCCTGACATTTTATCTTAAAACTCTTCTTAATCTATTCTTAGATCTACGCCGACGGGATTTGTCAGTCAAATGCAATAATCGTTTTTGCGTGCAATAGATCGCGTTTGAATAATAAAATAATAGAGGATTACTGACCATCTAGCATACGTTTAGCCAGGAAGATCGATAGAAAAACTAATATTCAATATTATTATTATTATCATTATTATTAATTATATTTCTTGACTTTTCTTATCTCTCTCCTTGTTTATTAATTTATAGATTTTTATATATACATTTATTACAATTATTTATTAAGACTTCAATCATTGGATAATTATTGTATATAATAATTGTATATTTGTACAGTGATTTCAATAAAATTGTATTTTAATAAAAAGTAAATATTTAATAAAACCTTTTCATAGTATTTTTATAGTATTGTTAAGTATATATCTCTTTTTACTTGTATCGATTTAAATTAGAGCCCGCGCACAACCAGCAATATAGCGATCTTTTAGTCATCAGATCAAAGGTGCTGACACCGTGAGCCTACCGTTCTTTCTTAAACCTTGTGTCCACGATGCTAGAAATCGATCCGAGAATTGTATAGCCAATCAACTTGCAGCTTTTATGGAAGAGCTGCAAGTTGATTGGCCACACATTTCGCGGAGCGAGATTTCGGATCGATTTCTAGCACCGTGGACACAGGGCTTTATACTGTGGTATCAGTCTGCCTTCTACATTTACTGAGCAATAGAGATAGACTGATGCTGAGAGCGCGAAAACGTGCAACGCAGCCACAGTAATCATATCAGTTATGTGTCATACTGTCGTGACGAGGATGACGTCCTGCTCATCCTCTGTCTGAAAAGATACTCTTTCCTCAACCACTCTACTACAAATTGCACCTTTTGAAATCGCGTATCTTGAAAGTCTGTACCGATTTCGAGACTTAACATTAATACTTCTTTTTACGACTTAATATTTCAACCGGGCCTAATCTGTCACAAAAAATACGATTATTTCCTACGTACGTACTTCATTTTTTAATCATTGACGCTTGTTGAAACACTTACACATGCTTCTATAACATAGATAACGTTACGCTGAGATATTGAGCTCTTAAGGTGTGGTTCAGAACAGAAATTTTGATATAAACATGCATGACGCTAGAGTTTGTATAATAGAATACTATTATCATTGCTTTCTTAATGCGAGCGCTAATTTCATCGAAAGCGATGTTTTTACTTGTTACTGCATTATTCTCGTTGCATCTGAACGTGGCCCGTTATTATAATTACTATTGTTATAAGTTTAAAATAAAAAGTTCATGTTCTATTAAAGGAAAGATTACCTGTAAAGGTAAAACAAAAGAAAGCTGAATATGGATATCGATAATCAAAGTGAGAACGAAGAAATTAAGAAGAATTCTTCCAAGGACGTGAATAACAGGTATTGTACATGATGTATATTTTAAGTACTGTAATTTATTAACTTAAAATATTGGTGAGCTATAAGAAATAAGCTACCAAAATGTTTATGTTCACAGCACAATTAAAATAACAATTAAAATTATAATTAATAATTATATATTTATTACTTCTTATTCTTGAAGTCAGATGTAGTTATATCTTCGTAAGTTAATTAATAATATTTAAGGAATGCTTTAAGATTAGTGTGCTTGTGCAATTAATTATTTATTTACACTTGAACTTTTACGTCATAGTAACATAGTTTCCTTATGTGTATCATTAACAATAGCAGAATACATTGAAATTACCATTAACCACTAGAAGACATGCTTTTTATCATTTACAGTAAATAATTGTGAAATAAAGCGGAAGCAAAATGATAAATAATGTTGTCTAGAATATTTAGGTACTTAGCATACTGTAAAACACAAACAACGCATGTACTTACACTGCATTCTGCACAATTCTTTTTGTTTGTATTTACCAAATGTTCCATGATCATTCTTTGTTATAATCATTAATAACATATTTAAGTAATAGCTACAGCTATTTTATTAGTTGATATAATTTTATATGTTATTATAAGAAAATACAAATTATGAGAGTTCATATATGTATTCATATAAATTCATTGAAAGACAACATGAATAATAAGCAATTTGCAATAAAACTATTTAGAAAATGGACATTTTTGATGTTTCTTTTTTCTATAAATTAATACTATTATCTTTTTATAATTAATTAAATTAATTTAATAGGAAAAACTTCATATTCTTTGATATTTTCAGCGTCTTACAGAAGGAAGATGAAGACGCAGCCCAATCCATGAATATTACACCAGTACAAGCGATTGTTCACCATCATAAATCAAGCTCATCTTGTCGAAGAGAAAAACATACCGAAAGAAGAAATCACAGCAATGAGAAGGAACGCAAATCGCATCAGCATGAATGCAAAGACAGGTACAGAGACGAGTATAAACATCACAGACATATTGAAGAGAACTTAGAAGAGTTTGTGCATGTATCTCAGCAACAAATTAGTTCTTATCAAGAAAATGAACAGTTTTTATCGCGTCTATACACATCAAAACAAAAGTTTTTAAAAGAATATAGACGGCTCTACCTTGGAACAACAAAAGCCGAAGAGCTTTATCTCCTGATTTTAACAAAACTAAAAAAGGCCATATCAGAGGGTAATATTAATAACTTCAAACAATTAAGCAATTTAATTGATTATACAAAAGATGTAGAAGACCAAATAACTTTGAGGAATTATTATGTTCATGATAATAATCCTATTAAAAATACTAATGTAGTCATCTTAGCTTGTAAACACAACAAACTAGAACTTCTAGAGTGTCTATTTGACAGTGATAATAGAGTCTTAAATAATTTATCTATTAATATCACAAGAACTAATATATTACCAGATGACAGAGATGAAGAATGTCATAATGCGTTTTATTATGCTATACGTTCAGGTAACGTTGAGCTTCTTAATACCCTAATCAGTAAATGGCCGGGTAATTATTTTGCTGTTCATTTGGGAGAGTTGGATACAATTCTTTCAAAAACTTATGAAGAATTGAAATTGAAGAATGTGTTCTTGTCAGACAAAATGGAAATTGTTGTTGAAAATAAGTTAATAGATCTCCGTTTCTTCTCTAACGCCTCAAGACGGGACCAAAGATTCAGGACTGATCTTAATAATATCAGAGAACGAATTGAATTAGTGCTACAAAACATTAGCTTACTAAAGAGAGATTACTTAAATGCAGAAAAAGTAGATGAAAGATTTTTATTTGTAGCAAAGTTTATTGCAGCAAATATTCATATATTAAAACGGCAGTTAAAATCAACTTATAATAGGTTACCTTGGGAAGAAATAGAATTCTGTTTAGTCAGTTTTATTTCTTCTCACATAAAACGACAAGAACTTAATCTATTCTATTGTTCTACATTGAATAAAAGCAAAATATTAAATTATTTAGAAACTTTTGCGAAGAAAGTTGAAAAATATATTATAGAAGGGAATAGTGTACATATTGATACAATTGCTGATCCTCCAAACATAAAACGTGAAAAAGTTATTGCAGAGATTATTAACAGTTACCCTCAATTCGAAGAATTGTATAACGATTATCAACAAATTAGAGATATTCAGTCTTTAAAGAAAATAAGTGATCATGTAAAGTTAGCATTATCAGTTAATTGTAAAGAAAGAGAAGGCCAGTTAATTATTACAAGGGTTTTACAAGTTATTGGTGAGCATTTAAAAAATACTTTAGAGTCTCCTAAGTTATCTAATACTACAAGTGAGCTTTTGTTGCTATCATTACCAAAATATACAAGAAACATAATTATAGATTTACGCAATTCGTTATCACATGCTTATTCACTCTTCAAGAGAACAGAGATAGAGGAAAATAAAGATGTTAATTTCTTTATAGGTATTCAAAATGATATTAAAAAAGTTGGTGATGTAATTACTGATATTTTTTACAACAAAAAAATTAAATTAATCAGAATACTGTTAAAAAAGATAATTGAAAGTGACAATTTCGGTGAAATAAAAGAAGTTGTTGAAGTATTTGCTACTGTTGAAATCGACAAAATGATTTCGGAAAATACAAATTTCAAAATGATGGAACACGAGAAGCTTGAAAATCTTATTAAAGAATTGAGCGATAATATAACTGATAAGACAACTTATGAAAAGGAGTTGTTCAATAACATTAATAACATAATTAATCTTGCAGATATCCAATCAGAAAACATTACAAGTAATTACATTACAGGATTTGCATTATTAAAGAGCTTAAGCACTTGCTTTGAAAACATGATCGACCACAATATTATTAGAGGAATAAAATTCTATGCTAACCAAACATTAGAGAAGTGGACTTTAAAAATAAAACCTCATAATCTACAAGAAATTGCAACGTTATCACTGAAAATTTTTCATAGTGTTAGGTCAAGAATACAAGATCAAAACTTCGATAAAGTGAACAAATTACTTTTGGAAATTTGTTTTATTGTTGAATTTGGAACGGACGACATTAAATGGATTAAAAAATTCAAGAGCGAGTTAAATAAAAAAGCTTTTTTTATTCCTACATATAAACAAGGGAAGACTTACAATATTACACAAGAAAAATATAATAACCACCTTGCACTGAAACTATGTGAACTGAAAAATATTTTAAACAATAATTTATTAATTAATGGCCAATTAACTGAAACATTCCCTATTTATAAAAACGATAAAAAATTACAAGGAGTAGTAGAAATGCTTGTTTTGGATATAATGTCAATTTTGGAGCTAAAGAATTCCCTGGAAAATAATCTACTTTTTTTAGATGAAAATACTCCTTTATTACATGGAAAATGTTTACGTAATCATCTAGCACATGATAACGCATTAGTTGGTATATTATTATCTGCACCTTCAAAAGCAATTATTTTAAACGCTCACAAACTTGTTGAAGAAAATAAGAATAAGAAATTAATAAGAAATAACAAAAAAATGGGCAAGTTAGTGAGTGATGATCCTTCCAAATTGAGAGAGAAATACGATCAAGGCTTAGGTACCATTACCAATCAGAAAAGACTGTTCGATGCTTTGCAAGAAGGAAATTTCGAAAGCTTAAAAGATTGCCTCAGAGAAGGAGCAGATATCAATGCTAGAAATGTTGATTTATGGACCACATGGCATTTTGCTGCTAAGGGACCTAGTCTTGAAGTTATAAAATTTCTTCTTGACCAAAATTTAAGCCTTAATGTTAAGGATGTTAATGGCCAAAGCCCACTGCACATTGCTGCTGCACATGGAAGGACAAATATTGTGGATTTCTTCGTAAAAAAAGCAGGTTTATATGTTGATGATACAGATAATAAGAACAAAACACCGCTTCACATAGCAGCTCAAAATGGTCACAAGGATACTGTCGAGATTCTATTAGCAAATGAAGCTAATACTATTAACCAAGATGTACCCGGTCTTTCACCTTTACACTATGCAATAAGAAACAATCATATTGACGTTGCGAAGATTCTGCTAGCAAGAGACAGAAATGTTGACATTAATGAGATTATGGGTGGCTATACTCCATTGCATGAAGCTGCAGAACATGGTCACTTGGAGTTAGTTAATTTTTTACTTGAATATGGAGCAAATAGTAACGCTAGAAATGATAGAGATTGGACACCAATACATGGAGCAGCTCTCAACGGCCATTTGGAAATAGTAAACGTTTTAATTTCGGAGGGAGCTGATGTTAACGCTAAAGTCCTCGATGGTTGTACACCATTACATTATGCAGTAGAAACCAGTCGCGAGAAGATAGCTAGCATTCTATTGAAACATGGAGCTAATGTTAATGCCGTTGACAAAACATATAATAATACAGCTTTACACTATGCGGCAAAAGATGGGCATGAGGGAATCGTTAAGACTTTACTGAAACATAAAGCTAATGCTAGTGTTAAGACCGTTGGAGGTATAACTCCATTACATTTGGCAGTACACAGTGGCCACTTGGAAATAGTAACTATTCTCCTGAAACATGGTGTTAACATTCATGCTAAAGATAAAAATAATAATACACCATTACATTATGCAGTAAATAGTGCTCATATGGAAGTTGTTGAACATTTAATAAAAAATGGAGCAGAAGTTAATGCTAAAAATTGTATTGATAAAACACCACTACACGTAGCTGCTCTGAACGGGAATTATAGTATTATTGATCTTCTGATAAAAAATAAAGCCGAAGTTAATGCTCAAGACATTCACGGTAATACACCCATACATGAAGCTGCCACGAATGGTAACATAGATGTTATTGATCTTCTGATAAAAAACAAAATTGATGTTAATGTTAGAACCCATAACGACGTTACACCTTTGCATCTAGCTGCCCTAAAGAACCGTATAGATGCTATTGTTTTTCTAATAAAAAGTGGCGCCGCAGTCAATGCTAGAGCTAATTATGGTGTTACACCGTTACATTCAGCTGTTCTAGAAGGACACAAAAATGTTGTGGAACTCTTAATAAAACATACAGCTGAAGTTGATGCAAGAGCTATTGCAGATGGTACATTATTACATATGGCTGTGGAAGCAGGTCATACAGAAATCGTTAAGATATTGGTAGCAAACGGAGCTAATATTAATACCAAGCATACCAATCGAACGCCATTACTTTCAGCAATTAAAAATAATAACAAAGAAATCGCTGAAATTCTTATAGCAAATGGAGCTGATGTTGACGAAGAAGATAGTGGACCTTTATTTCTAGCGGTGCTTGCAGGCTATAAAGATATTGTAGAAATGTTGTTAAAAAACGCAGCTCGCGTTAACATAAGAGGTCTTGAAAACGCTACTCCATTACATCTAGCTGCCACAAGAGGTCATAAGGAAATAGTGAACGCTTTGATAAAAAGTGGAGCTGATATTGATGCCATAACTATCACTGATGTAACATCATTATATGTTGCAGTACAAGAAGGTCATAAGGAAATTGTTGAGATTTTGATAGCAAATGGAGCTAATGTTAACGTTAAATCTACCGATGGAACAACACTGTTACATACAGCAGCCGGAAATGGACACAGTAATGTTGTACAAGTCTTACTAAATAGTAAAGTAAATATTAATATTAAAGATAATAAGAATAGAACATCGTTAGAATTGGCAGTGGCACATGGTCATTTAGAAGTGGTTAAAACATTATTTCAGTACCAGAAAATAGATATGAATACTAAGGGTAACGATAATTGGACAATATTGCACATTGCTTCACAAGAAAGTAATCTGGATATGGTGAAGTACTTAGTAGATAATGGATCTGACATAAATGCTAAAAATGCCTCTGGCTCAAAGCCCATGCACATTGCAGCTAGAGAAGGTCATAAAGATACTGTAGAGTTTTTCCTTAGTAAGGGATTAAATATTAACGATCCTGGTGCAGTTAATCAGACATTATTGCACTATGCTGCAATGAAGGGTCATTTAGCAGTTGTGGAGTACTTAATAGCGCAAGGTGCTGATGTTAATTCTCAAGATAAAAATGGCGTAAGTCCTATGCACCTTGCTGCTACTTTCGGCTATAAAAATGTAATAGAAGTTTTATTAAAAAATGGAGCAATTTATAATGTTGTTGACAAATTGTGTAGGAAACCGTTAATAATGTCTAGTGACAAAACCGTTATCACCTTATTAGCATCAACTGAGAACTTATTTAAGGCTATACAACATAATAATGTTTTAGAAGTTGAGACTGAGATCAAAATGGGTGCGTTTGTTAATACCAAAAATGCTAATGGTGGCACACCACTGCATTATGCTGCATGGAAAGGCAGTAATAGAATTGTTAATCTTTTGTTACAAAATAGAGCTAATTCCAATGCAGTTGGTAAGAAGGGCTTTACTCCTCTACATTATGCTGCAAAGTTCTCTCACTTAAAAGTTGTAAAGGCCTTATTAGCTAATGGCGCGGTATATAATGCTGTCACTGACGATGATAAAACGCCATTAAATTTTACTGTAGATAAAGATATAATTAGAATATTTCAATTATTGAGTGACTCATTTAAAAACATTAACAATGATAACTCTAAAGTTATTAATGATCTTAATAAAATAAAGGATGTTGATACAATAAAAGCCATCATGGGTGCTCGTAATAGAGAAAACAAAACGCTAGTAGTTGCTGCGATGCATAGTAACTTTTCGAAACTTGAACAATTGAAACAGATATCACAAGGTGATATATCCTCCCAGATCGAAATAGCTTTAGCACTCATGAGTCAGACCAATTATCAAGCTGCCTTAAATATTTTCAGAAGTGCATTTGAAAAGAGAAAAGAAATACTAGGACTCGATAATCCTGGCACCTTAGATATTCAGGTACATATGGGTAAAGCATTATACGTACAAGGATGTTACCAAGAAGCTTTAAATACATTTGAGGAAATTTTCCAGAAACGGAAAGAAGTCCTGGGTTTAAATCATACAGACACTTTAAGTACAAGAAGTATAATTGCTCTAGTGCTGCATAGATTAGGAAAAAACGAGGAAGCTTATAATATTTATCAAGAAGTTTATCAAAAACAAAAAGAGATATTAGGATCGAATCACTCAGATACTTTAGATACTCAGTTTCATATGGCACTAGTATTGGATGCACTAGAAAAATACGAAGAAGCCTTAAATATCAATAGGATAGTTTTTGAAAGAAGAAAGAACATGTCAGGTGCGACAAACGCAGCGAATGCTGTGCGTGCTCAAAATAATATAGCGATGGTATTGTGTAATCAGGGTAATTATGCAGAGGCATTGGAGATTTATAAAGACGTTTACGAAATGAAAAAAGTAATTTTCGGTGTTACGCATTCTGATACTTTGAGGACATTACATAACATGGCCGGAGTACTGGTCAAACAAGAGAAATATCAGGAAGCCTTGAAAGCTCATCAAGAAGTTTTAGATATCCAAAAAAACGTTTTAGGACCAAATCATTTTGATACCCTAAATACTCAGTATAATATGGCAAATGTACTTTTTGTTCAAGGCAAATGGATTGGTGCATTAAAAGCTTACAAAGAATGTTTGGATCAAAGAAAAGCAGTGTTTGGAGCAACTCATCCTAGTGTTTTGAATATTGTACAACAGATAGAAGTAATTAAAGTGATATTTAAACTTCAGGGCAGTAGCGAATCGGAAATCTTGCAACATCTGCAAAAAGAAATTAACATTGCTGCTAATAATGGTGATGTACAAACTGTGCAACGTCTATTAAAAGGTGGAGCTAGTGCCAATGAGAAAGACATTGATGGAAGAACACCACTACATTACGCTATTGGCAATAGACAGATAGGTGTTGTGAACGTCTTACTAAAAAGCGGAGCTGATGTTACTCAAGGTACTAATAAAGGTAATACACCACTACACACAGCTACTTCTAAAGGTTATAAAGAAATTGTCGAAGTTTTGTTACAACATGTGAGTCGTAATAAATTAAATGACTTTATTAATGCTAAAACCGCTGCTAGCGGCAGTACGTCACTTCACGTTGCAGCCAGTAATGGGTACTTAGAGATTGTCAAATCTTTACTGAAGCATGGTGCAACCTATAATATTGAGAATAAAGAAGGTAAGATACCTCTTGATCTTTCCAAATACCAGAGTGTTACTGATTTGCTGCAACTGGTTGAAGAGTTATTTAAAGATGCAAAAAAGGGTAATATTGAAATTATTAGCAAGTTAAAAGCAGTAAACGCAGATGAGTTCGTAGCTGCAATGTATACTCGTAATGATCAAGGAAATACGCTGTTACAAGTTACTATATCTAATAAACACATGAATATTACGAGTAAAATGTTAGAAATGCTAACACTGTCAGATCAAAATTTATGTTAAAATATTAGAGAGAGTCAAAGAGTTTAAATGACATGGAAGTATTTATGTAGATCCTTCCTCAATAACAATAACTGTGGACTAGAAAAATCATGAAAGTACAGGTCAACAACTTCTTTTTTTTGCATGAATTGCCAATATTTTAAATTAAAACTCGATCGCTTCTTAACAAATTTCGGTATACATCACTTACTATAAAAGACATATCATGTTGTATCTTTCATGTGATTGAAGAAAACCCTTCTAGGTAAGACAAGTTCCTAATGAAACTTAATTAACACTCTGACTCGTTTCTTATACAATTTAAGAAAACTTACGTAGTGATTCGAAAATAAAATGCCAACATGCGTACTTGTGTATTGTGTGCGTGTGTGTTTGAGGGAATTTTTATCTTTGGGTGTTTTTTACGAGTTTGTTTTATGCTTGTTTTAATGTATGTTGTATTTATTAATATTAAAAATTCAGGACTATAGTTTTAGATGTTCTCAAGAGTCATAATTTTATAGTATGAAGGTTTTTTGTATGTAATAGGTTTATTGTTATAATATTATGGATAAACGTTTGAGTCTTTATATTTAACCTAAGTTATCTTTATATATTATTATTTATGGTTTATTTTTGAAGGACAAATAGATTTTTTAATTTAGCAACAATAATTTAAATAAAAAAATGTAGAATATTTGATGGTAAATAAGTTACAATTTATTAATCTGTGATTTTTTCATTAAATAAAAAAAGATACGTGGTTTAAATTAATTTATATTACTTAGTTAAAGTTTAATTAAACTACGTATATAAATTGTTCATTCTTATAAAATTATATTGTCTGTATGATTGTAAAAATAAGTAAGGAAAGTTGTAACAAAGGAAACATATTTGAAAATGTATTTAGATAAGTTTTTATTTCACTTTTATTAATATGAAATATTTTATTTACATTCAAAGAGTTATTATTTAAGTTAAGTTAAATTAATAAGTTACATAAAGTTGTATGTACGTAAATGTATGTAGTAAAGTAGTAAATGTATGTTGTTTTATTAGTTGTTAGTATAGAGTTTTAGTAGCTTTATAAAAGTAATATAAAATTTAAAATGTTTTAGCAACATAAGTAAAAATTTATTTTTAATGATATAATGAAATTTATTTTTTATGATAATGTAAAAAAATTAATAAACAGTGAAAAGAAAATTTGGTTTATTTTGTATCAAGATTTGTACAATTGTATAATTTTTATTAAATAAATATATCTTTTTAAATAAATCTCGAAATTAGAAAACTGCTAAAATAGTTTTAGTAGATTGATCAAAAAATCATCACCTTTTGGTCAATCCAATAGATTGCATACTTCATATAGTTTACATGAAAAAAATTCGTTTACACATCATCATGTAGACAATTTATGTAGACGTAATTTTGAAATCTATGACAACGCTGGTCAAATTTGCAGGTGTCTTCAGTGCATCTAAAAGTCATAAATAATGGTGAAAATTTTCAGTTATTTCAGTTATTAACTTTTCAGGGTCTTCAGTTATTTTAATTGACTTGAATTAATTTAACAGTTAATTTAATTAATTCAGTTATTTTAGTTAAGATAGTTTATTTTAAGATAGAACGTCAGGAAATTGCCGATATGTTTAATTTATTAATTTATTATTCATCTATTATTCGAAATATAACAGTGAGTTTTAAAAAGCGCACTGCAATGAACAGTGGACAATAATGAACACATCGAAGGCAGCTATATAAATATACAACTATTAATACACTGGCACTTATTATCTTATCTTAACGTTAGAGACCCCATAACAAAAGTCTTGATATAAAGTGTTCTGGGCAAAATTCTATGAAATTATGAATGCAGACATGTGTACATTAATGTAGACGCGCTGCTAACGCGGAAGAATTGGTTGCGTTCGGTTTGCACGCTATCAGCGTTAGTTTATCTTCTATATTTAATGAAAGAAGGGGAGATTGATAATGCAAAAGCTATATCAGTCTATTTATCAGTCATGAGTCACACTAACGGGAGTGACACACGCTTTTCCCTGTTTCAGGAAATAATCTTTCCTCGATCAATCTAGTACGAATCGCACTGCTTCTCTCGACAGTCTGCATCTATTTCGAAACTCAATACTATCGAACATTCCAAACCTAATCTATCACGAAAAAGTTACGGTCGTCTTTGTAATATTTCAGCAATATTTTGCACATCTCGTACTTCTTCGATTGCATGTATGTACTTTATTTTTTAATTACTAATGCTTGTTAAAACGCATACATATGCTTCTTATCACATATATCGCGTTATGCTAAGATATTAGTCTTCTCAAAGTGTTCTGAGTGGTTCGGAATAGAAATTTTGGTGTACACACGCGTAACTATAGATTTTGTAAAACAGAGCGCTATCATTGATATCATTGTGGTCTGATTATGGGCGGGAATTGCATCAAAAGCGATGAAATTTTCACTCGTTACCGCGCAAACATTGTTGGAAGTGCGTTCTGACATATACTCATAGTACAATTTTATATACAACTGTAACTGTCAAATAAAACACTCATGTTTCATTAAAGGAAGAATAACTGTTAAAAAACGAAACGAGAGAAAATTGGATATGGAGGATCAAAACAAAGACGAAGAAATGAAGAAGAATCCGCTCAAGCATATGTGTAATTACAGGTATTGTACATAATGTGTATAAGTATTAATTACATCAATACTTAAAATATAATTATAATTAAATATAATTAAGGTAAATATTCCGATGAGGGGAGCCTGCCCCGATGACCTTGATCTTGACATATGTTATAGAGGTCACCCTCCTGAGTGACCTTCAGGAGGTTTTAGCTGTCGCTCGTTGTTTGTTAAAAAGTTGTTAACAAAAGAAGTTTAATGATTTTGCACGAATTTTCAGTTGTCGACGCGAATCAAGAACATACCCAGGCAGCACATGTTAGCTTAATATATGTTTCTTAGACGTATCTAATGTCTAAGAAACATAAAGTACCATTTAAGAAACGGTTTAAATAGAAACCGTTTTTAGACCTAAATTTTAAAAACGTATTTTTCACGTTTCCACAGAAACGAAAAATGCGTTTTATTAAATTGATTTGAAATTATATAATTAATATAGAAAAAATAGTAATTTCTACTTACTTTGCGAGTATTAATTATTTTTACATCATACGTTTCAATGTACTCGATTATGGAACAAGAGACAAAAATCAACACAAGTGTGTGTGTGATTCCCACCTCTGATTCACCAAGCGACCGATAGATGGCCAGGCCAGACATGACGTTCTCGCAAGTAACATTTGTGTTATCACCTTATAACTAACCATCCGGAAAACCGATCCAATACTCTTTTCTTCTTCTTTTCTTTTGAAACTTTTGAGATCACTATTACTTGAAGTGATATTTCAAAAGAGTGAGAATAGATTCCACTACACGAAATTTAGAGAGTAATTCATAAAATATAAAAATCTAGTTTTTTACAAAAATATGACTTAACTCTGTCTATCTTTGAGGCACTGATATATAGAATTGATAAATATTTTTCTGATGGTTTCTGAAACGTTTTTTGCCGAAAAAGAAACGTTTCTTCTAACGTTTTTTCGTTGGACATTTTTCTCCTAAATAAACGTTTCAATAAAATGGTTATGAAACGTTACGGCAAAACGCTTATGAAACGGTTTTGAAACCACTGTGTGCTGCTTGGGTAATATTGACATATATTACAAAGGTCACCTTCCCGAATAACCCGCACTAGGTTTTAGTCGTCGATCGTTGTTTATGAAAAAGTTATTAACAAAAGAAATTTTGCAAATATAGTAGTTATTTTGAATATTGAAAGATATAAACGACGAATATGTATATGAACGAAGGAAGGAAAGTCATTTAAGGCCCAAACACACAAAATTCCGTAAGACGTAACGTAAGGATTCGACCAATCGCGTTGCTCGATTCGGTTACGGACGGCCGAATCGAGCAACGCGATTGGTCGAATCCTTACGTTACGTCTTACGGAATTTTGTGTGTTTGGGCCTATAAAGCAGTGAATTGTTAATATATAGAATAGTTTCTTTTAATATAAATACAAAGTATTCTTCACTTTAACCAAAAACACAAACAGTTTAATACAAAGTATTCTCTGCTTTAACTTAACCTAACCTAACCTAACCTGATTAGGTTATATTTTCCGAAACTGGAGCTTCGGACACATACGCTCGTTTTCAGCCCGCTTCATGGGAGGGCGGGGGGCGGTGACTTCGCCCCCCCCCCCCGCCAGAATCCGTGCCATGTACCAGGTGATAAAAATCTGTACGGTAAAATCTGTTACACTGGTTCTGACGGGGGGGGGGGGCGAAGCCCCTGCCCCCCGCCCTCCCGTGAAGCGGGCTGAAACCGAGTGTATGTGTCCGGGGCTCTTCAGTTTCGGAAAATATAACCTTTTGCTTGTCGTGGACGACTGAAAATTCGTGCAAAATCATTAAACTTCTTTTGTTAATAACTTTTTAGTAAACAACGAGCGACGGTTACAACCTCCTGAAGGTCACTCAGAAGGGTGACCTCTATAACATATGTCGAGGTCAAGGTCATCGGGGCAGGCTCCCCTCATCGGAATATTTACCACAATACAAGTTAAAGTTATTACAATTAACAATTATATATCTATTACTTTTTCTTGTTGAAGTCAGATGTAACTGTATGTTCGTAAATTAATTAATAATATTTAAGAGATGATTTAAGACGCATGTGTGCGCTTGTGCAAATGATTATTTATTTATATTTGAAATTCTATTTCATTGTCAGTAACATAGTCTTCACGTGATCATAAATAGCGTACATCTTGAGAATGTGCCATTAATTAACCCATTAACGACCAACAAGCTCGAATTCTTTGCTCATTTTCCAGCCTCATTCTCGGAAAGAATCACGAAGCATATTTTTACCAAAACAATGATTCTTACTATTTTTGGGTGTGCTCTTTCAAATTCCGAGGTCAAAATTGAACCTCCATGCTTCAGAAAAAAAAATGGCGTATTAAATATAAAAAAACACCAAAAAATTGAAGACATGTTTTTCTAAATGTTTTTTCTTGTACAGAAAAAGGGTTGCAATCCACTTCTAAATTCAACTATCGGTGCATAAAATAGTTGAACTTTAACGACGATTTTTTTTGTTTTTCGAAAAATCGCGTGATTGTCCTAAAATGACGTTTATATGAGGAAAGTTTCGAAAAATACTGATTTATTGTAAATAATCTAATAAAGTTCGAAATATCGAGGTTTCTGACACTTGAAACGTTACCAATTGTTGAGCTCATTACCGTAGATCATGTTTCAACGTAATTTGTAACTTCAAAGATGGCAGATCCAAGATGGCCGCCAAAATATTTCAAAAATAATCAGTTTTTTTGTTGTTACTCACTTCTGGAACTTCAATCCGGTAGAATTCATACTATTTTGTGTTTTTGACATTGCTGATTACGAATATCAAGTTAGATTTGCAAAATTAGTTTGTTTAAACAAAATTGTTTAAACAATTTATTGCAAAATTGTATTTTTTCTAAACTTTTATGCCAAAATCTTATTCTACGGAGACAATTACGTTGGAAATATGCTCTAGTTCTTCCAATATATTTTCGATGAAGCTGTTATTTTTTTTTTTTAATTTTTAATTTTTCTCAATTTTCTAATTTGAAGATTGAGAAAAATAAAAAAAAAAAAGAAACTCTAAAACGTCCATCTCCACGTGGTTAGTTGGGCAACGTTAAACATTAACAGTTAACGGACGAAAGCTCTTGGCCGTATCACATGGAAGTATAAACACTTTTTTCTCCGCTATTTCTCGTCAATTTACAGCTTCATCGAAAATATATTGGAAGAACTAGAGCATATTTCCAACGTAATTGTCTCCGTAGAATAAGATTTTGGCATAAAAGTTTAGAAAAAATACAATTTTGCAATAAATTGTTTAAACAATTTTGTTTAAACAAACTAATTTTGCAAATCTAACTTGATATTCGTAATCAGCAATGTCAAAAACACAAAATAGTATGAATTCTACCGGATTGAAGTTCCAGAAGTGAGTAACAACAAAAAAACTGATTATTTTTGAAATATTTTGGCGGCCATCTTGGATCTGCCATCTTTGAAGTTACAAATTACGTTGAAACATGATTTACGGTAATGAGCTCAACAATTGGTAACGTTTCAAGTGTCAGAAACCTCGATATTTCGAACTTTATTAGATTATTTACAATAAATCAGTATTTTTCGAAACTTTCCTCATATAAACGTCATTTTAGGACAATCACGCGATTTTTCGAAAAACAAAAAAAATCGTCGTTAAAGTTCAACTATTTTATGCACCGATAGTTGAATTTAGAAGTGGATTGCAACCCTTTTTCTGTACAAGAAAAAACATTTAGAAAAACATGTCTTCAATTTTTTGGTGTTTTTTTATATTTAATACGCCATTTTTTTTTCTGAAGCATGGAGGTTCAATTTTGACCTCGGAATTTGAAAGAGCACACCCAAAAATAGTAAGAATCATTGTTTTGGTAAAAATATGCTTCGTGATTCTTTCCGAGAATGAGGCTGGAAAATGAGCAAAGAATTCGAGCTTGTTGGTCGTTAATGGGTTAATAGAAGTCCTTTATGATTTACTTTAAATAAAAGTATATATGCCAGAAGCAGAATAAGCATACGTAATGTCGTCTAAAATATTTAGGTAGTTAAAATACCGTAAAACAATATATGTATATATACCCAGATAGCACACATAGTTCTATGAATATTCTTATGGAGTGCAAACGTTCTTAATTTCAGAATATTCGAATTGAATATTCTATAATGATACGTACGATGTTACAATTAGATATCGTATATTCATAATAAAGAAGAATGTTTATAGAATATTCTTCGTGAACGTTTTTAGAATATTCGTTCAGAACGATTTTAGAATATTCATCGAGTTTATGTATTGCACATTGTGTATAACGTTACAATGTTTTATATATAATTACCCAGATAGCCAAGTCTGCCGAAAGCAGATGATGCTAACTATCTGCTATCAACTATTGCCAGCCAAAAGACAACAAATTTGATACAGAAGTTGTTATTAACGATTAATTCGAAAAATTGGTGCCAGAAATGTAACAGAGCTTGCTCACAAAATCTAAGAACAGATTGGCGGCAGAAACCGAGCAGAATCTGCAAACATAGCTTGAAGTCAGATTGTCGACAGAAACCGAGCAAGATTTGCGCACGCGGAATCTAACGGCAGATTGGCAGCAGAAACCGAGCAAGATCTGCGCGCGCGGAATCTAACAGCAGATTGGCAGCAGAAACCGAACAGGATCTGCAGCTTTTGACAGTATTCAAATTTACACGGCTATGAATATATGTTTTCGCTCCGCACCGCTATGCGGTACACACGTCGAGTTCTTACTCGATGTTAAGATTTAGCCTAACAGTTATATAAGTTAATATACGCGCCTTGGTATAATATTAATTTTTCTGAAAATTTTTGCACTTGCGGCACAGAGGCTCCCATGGACAACGTCCATGTAGTTCACGCATGCCACAAGCAATCTGAAGTTCGAAAGCAAAATTCGGACTTCAGATTAGAATAAATTAACAATAAGAGAGAGATTATGCAACGAACTGTCAGAAAGACACATCAAGCCGAATGTACTTTAATTTAACAAACAAACGCGTTCTTTTAACACATGGTAATATAAAATGCCAATTTATATTACCATGTGTTAAAAGAACGCATTTGTTTGTTTGTTAAATTAAATATATCGTTATATTAAAATATATCGTAAATATGAATGGCCAAAAGCTGCAGATTCTGTTCGGTTTCTGCTGTCAATCTGCCGTCAAATGTTAACAGATCCTCGGTTTCTGTCGCCAATCTGCTGTCAGAGTCTGTTAGCAGGCTCTGTTCAGGCAAGAGAGAATCATAGGCATAGAATACATAGATACGACAAACGCGCGATGGCGCTACAAGCGAGGAAGCGTGGCGCTGGCGCCCGTGTACACTGAGGTGCATAAATGAAGTCCCTTTTCGGTGTAGATAGGTGCAGATAAGCGCGCGCCATCTGCAGACTGCATGGCGCGCCTACTACCCAAAGACCGAACGCATGTCTGCATACTATTAATCATAGCCAATAAAGAAATTAAAACTAATATAAATAACTGAGACAATTATATATTAATGGTACAATTTTTAACTTAACAATGTAACTGCAATAATGTTATGCATATAATTACAACTTTGTGTGTACTGAAATAATTAATTATAGATACATAATATATAATAATTATATTACAATACATAATATAATAATTATAATTATATAAATTATTACAATAAATTATTTTTATATAATTACAATTATTATACAGGGTGAGTCATAACTTACCGGACACCCTGTCTAATTATATAAAATTAGTTTATTGTAATAATTGATATAATTATAATTATTATATTATGTATTGTAATATAATTATTATATATAATTATATATAATTATATATATAATTATTATGTATCTATAATTATTATTTCAATACACACAAAGTTGTAATTATATATAACATCAATGTTATATTTTCTCACTTACTTCATAATGTAATTGCGATACAACAGGCGTGTATGTATATTGAAGTTACATTGTTAAGTTAAAAATTGTAACATTAAGATATAATTGTCTATAAGTTATTTGTATTAGTTTTTTATTAATAACTTTTTAATAAATAATTAGCAGCTAAACTTTTTTGATTACTCAGGAGAGGGACTGTGAAACATATGTTAAAGTCAAAACGATTCACCGCATGATTGTCCTATTCGAAACATATTTATCGTATTAATATTCCGAAAAGTTTTTCTCTGTTAATTAAATTAAATTATAATGCACAATATACAAAATACAAATATGAAAAAAATCAGAATTATTTATAGGATGCGAAGATTTCTTCTCTTTATATTTGTGGTTCTAAAAAGATTGTTTTGTTTGGCACTATGGGATGAATTTTAATTTTGACCCATTAACTCGTATGCACAATCACTTGATAGGTGATGATCATGGGTGTCCGCAGGTGGAAGGCAAGACTGGCCATTTGCCCCTATCAGCAAACAATTAAACATTTGTCCTTGCTTGAAATAAAGAAAGAAGATGCCATATTACAAACGCAACGCACAACATCTACCTTATCGTGATGAGAAAGTTTTTACTACCAAAATTATAAATTTTAAATTATAAATATTTTAATTCTACACTGAGAAATTTTCCATCGGATAAACTGATTAAACAGTGTGTCCGATTGTTAATTTTGTTTTCTGATTAAATGATGGCTATGTCCGATTACCTTCATCAAATATGTCCGATTATATTCTTTGTTGAATATACAATTCAATCGGATATATTCATTTGTTAATATGTAATTGGATTATCCGATTAGATAGGCCATGATATTTTTCTCAGTGTGGAAGTAACATTTTGAATCATGTCCCCCCCTGAAGAAAATCCTGCGGACGCCCTTGATGATGATTGTCTTTTGTCAAATGAAACAATGATATCGCGCCTAATTGCCTCATAGCTTTTTTTCTTGCGACATTTGGTGCAGTGAGATAATGCTTAGTGAGATCAATCGCGGCCGTATAATCGGTATGTGGGAGCACGGTGCAAGTCTCGAAGAGATTTGTAACCGTATTCCATGTTCCGTAAAGACGGCAAGAAGGTGGATACGT
Organism: Ooceraea biroi; assembly: GCF_003672135.1. Classification (NCBI taxonomy): domain Eukaryota; kingdom Metazoa; phylum Arthropoda; class Insecta; order Hymenoptera; family Formicidae; genus Ooceraea; species Ooceraea biroi. The sequence continues at coordinate 3,304,301 of NC_039514.1, read as the reverse complement.
GCATGGCAACAAGGTGGTGAAGAAGCTTTGCGCGATCATCGTAAGGATAATCGCCGACCACGGAAAAGAACTGCAGAAGACAATGACGCTTTAGTCAGACAAGTAGATGCCAATCCTTTTGCTCCAGTATCGAATGCCATTAATGAATTGCAGTTGCCGATTTCTCGGTGGACAGCACGACGACGTTTACATGAAGCTCATGTTCATTGTTATCGTGCTACACGAAAAATCGCGCTTACGCAACGACATCGCAAAGATCGCGTTGCTTTTGCGTTGCAAGAGTTAATGACATCCGAGGAAGATTGGGATATCACTATTTGGACTGATGAGAAAGTATTTTGTTCTGCAGTTGATCGCCGTCTTCATGTTTAGAGACCTGATAATCGAAGATTTGATCCGAGGTATGTTATTCCTCACGAGCGAAGTAGGCGCATCACTTGTGCAATGTGGGGGTGGATTAGTTCACATTGTCCAGGCGATTTAATCGAAGTGTCGGCACACATGAATGCTGTAGAGTACATAGATATTTTGGAAAACGTTTTGCTTCCCCGCGTCCGAAATATATTTACAGCAGCAGATGTGTTGACGTTTCGATTAGTTCAGGACAATTCTGCCGTCCACACTTCCCGCATTGTACAAGAATGGTTCGCACAACATCCAGAGATTGTGGTTCTTAATTGACCAGCTAAATCTCCGGATCTCAATTTGATAGAAAATGTTTGGGCTAAAATTGTGAATTCGTGGGATCCTGGTCATGAGAGAACCAAACTAGCTCTGTTTGATCACGCGAGGAATGCATGGGAAGCACTTCGTGATGAACCTGATTTCTTTGCCAATTTGCGACAATCCATTCCTCGACGACTGCACCAAGTTGTCGAAAGAAACGAGTACTGGACGGATTATTAAAATTCATGCAGTACCAAAAAAAGCAATCAGTTCTTTTCAGAACCACCAAATATTAAAACAAGGAATCTCCACGTCCAATAAACATTATCAAAAAAACAATCGGTTCTTTTCAGAACCAAATATTAAGACCTGCAATAAGAAGCAATCGGTTCTTTTCAGAACCAAATATTAAGACCTGCAATAAGAAGCAATCAGTTCTTTTCAGAACCACAAAATATTAAGATAAGGAATCACCGCGTCCAATAAATATAATATAATAATTATAATTATATAAATAAATTATTACGATAAATTATTTTATATAATTATAATTATGTAATAATTATAATTATATAAAAATACTTTATCGTAATAATTTATTTGATACGAAGAATCGATAATTATATGATTTGATTTTAATACACTTTCATACAATTAATATTTATGACATGTTATATATTAATTATCTGTGCTAGCACAACAGCCGCTAGTCTTAGGGGTAGGTTAACTAGGTGTAGTAACTCCCTAAGAGAGTGGGTCCCAGACACCACGACACAGCGCGTCCTCAGGTTGCGGATAGAGGAACGGCCTCTATGTGGGCTAGCTGCGAATAAATTGAATAAGCAGCCGCGGACAGCCGACTGGAAATAGCCCTCCTGTTCGGGGGTTGGGCGTAGGTCTGATAAACTCACACCGTAAAACGACTATTATCAAGAAACAACCAGAAGTCGCCATGGATTCTTTCGGGGTAAAATTTTCCGGAGGTAAAATACCCCTCCGTTCGGATCTCCGGGTGAGGGGTACTTCGAGGAATTCATGCGGCACAAAGTCGAAAAACGGGGGGATATTAGGGTAGGTACGTGGAACGTTCGAAGCTTATATAGACCGGGCGCGTTTTAAATGATGATACGGGAAGTAGGAGATACGGAACGGAGATCGTCGCGTTACAAGAAACTAGGTGGGACGGGAATGGGGCAGTAAATTCGGGCGCGTATACACTACACTATGGGGGGTCGGAAACCCATAGTTTGGGCGTCGGTTTTTTGATTAACAACAAAATCTCGTCCGCGATCAGGAATATTAGGTTCGTCAACGAAAGGTTAGGGTTACTTGTCGTACAAGGTCGTTGGTATAAAATCGCGATAATAAACGCACACGCGCCAACCGAAGATAAGGAAGACGAAATTAAAGACGGATTTTGCGACGAGCTCGAACACATCATAGATCAGTTACCAAGCGATTATATGAAAATCGTGTTAGGGGACTTTAACGCGAAAATTGGTAAAGAGGAAATTTTTAAACCGACCATCGGATTGGAAAGCCTACACGATGGCAGCAACGAAAATGGTAATAGGGTAATTAATTTCGCGACCGGTAGAAATATGATTATCAAAAGCACGTGCTTCAAACATAAAAACATACATAAGCAAACGTGGATTTCCCCATACGGAAATACGATTAATCAAATCGATCATGTTCTCGTGGATAGGAGACGACACACGAATATTCTTGATGTTAGGTCGTACAGAGGGGCAGATTGTGATTCAGATCATTTTCTCGTCATTGCAAAAATTAGAGAGCGTCTTTCGACAAGGAAAAATAAAGAACAGGCGGCCGGAATTAAGCGCATAAACGTACGTAATCTCGCGGAAGAAGACAACGGCGTCAAATACGCGGTCGAAGTAGTTAATAGATTCGAGGCATTAGAAGAAGTCGACGAAACGGAAGATAACGCGGTTAATAAGCAATGGGAAAACGTACGGGATGTTGTGATTAAATCGGCGGAAAGTACGATTGGTTATTACAGAAGAAGTAAAAATAAACCGTGGTTTGATTTGGAATGCGAAAACATGATTAAAGAAAGAACTAAGGCGCGGTTAAGATGGCTATCGGATAAATCGGACACTAACAAAGAGGTATATAATAAAAGTAGTAAATCGGCCAGGGATTTAGTTAGAAGTAAGAAGCGTCACTACTTAAAACGTAAGGTAGAGGAGATCGATGAAAACTGTCGAAATAAAAACGTACGCGGGATGTATATAGGAATAAATAACTGGAGAAAAGGGTTTCAGCCTAAAACGGAGATGCTCAGAGACGAAAACGGGAATTTAATTACGGACACGGCAGGAATTTTGGATACGTGGAAAAATTATTTTGATCAGCTGTTAAACGTCCAATTTGAAAATGATCCGGCTGTCGAAAACTTAGAAGTATATACGCGAACCTTTAATCGACGAACCGACGGTGTTAGAAACTAAAAACGCAATTAAAAGGCTCAAAAATTACAAAGCTCCGGGTATAGATTTGATTCCGGCAGAACTATTAAAATTGGGGGAAATAAGTTAACGAACGAAATTCATAAATTAGTTAAAATTATTTGGAATAAAGAAGAGCTGCCGGAACAATGGACAGAATCGTTGATAGTTCCGATTTTTAAAAAGGGAGACAAAATGGATTGCAATAATTATCGTGGAATTTCTCTTTTATCAACTTGTTATAAGGTTTTGTCGAACATTTTACTCGCGAGATTGACACCATACGCGGAAGATATAATCGGGGATCATCAATGCGGATTTAGGAGAAATAGGTCAACTTCGGATCAGATTTTTACTCTTCGACAAATTTTAGAGAAAAAATGGGAATTTGGTCAACCAGTCCATCAATTGTATGTAGATTTTAAAAAAGCATACGATTCAATTAACAGAGCGACACTGTTTAAAATTCTGGCCTATATAGGGGTACCCAAAAATTAAATAGTTTAATTCAGGCTTGTTTAAAAGAGACAAAGGGTAGAGTAAAAGTCGGTAACAAAATCTCAAACACTTTGATATTCATAGTGGGCTAAAACAAGGCGATGCATTATCCCCTCTTTTATTTAATTTAGTTTTAGAATATGCAATTAGAGAAGTACAGAAGAGTGGGGATGGCCTGCAGTTGAACGGTAAAACTCAAGTTTTAACATATGCGGATGATACTGCGTGGCTAGGCGACGATAAGGAAACGATTATAAGAAATGCGGAATTATTGATAGATTATGCTAAATATCTCGGTTTACAGGTTAGTGTGGAAAAGACCAAATACATGGTAACTAGTAGGGATCAGGGATAACGATAATTTACAGGTTCGCGATAATATATTCGAAAGAGTAGACAATTTTTAAATACTTGGGAACGATTATTAATCAGGGAAACGATACTGGGGTAGAACTTAAGAAAAGAATCAACGCGGGAAATGCAGCCTTTTATTCGGTCCGTAAATTACTTGGGTCGCGGTTATTATCTAGGCGTTTAAAACTTAGAATATATCGAACCATTATTCTCCCGGTAGCTTTGTACGGAAGTGAATCGTGGGCACTTACTTTACAAGGTGAAAAGAAATTTAGGGTTTTCGAGAATAAGGTATTACGGAAAATTTTCGGGGCGAAACGCGATGAGGAAACGGGGAATGGCGGAGGCTACACAACGTCGAGCTGCATAAACTTTATGATAGTCCGGATATAATTAATGTAATTAAATCACGCAGATTAAGGTGGGCGGGTCATGTCGCGCGTATGGGAAAGGATAGAACCGCGTATAAAATTATGACGGGTAGACCAAATGGCAAGAGACCGTTAGGTAGACCAAGACGTAGATGGGTAGACAATATTCAGTCAGATCTCAATGATATAGGCGCCGAGAGTGGGGATTGGGAGGCAGTAGCTCAGGACAGGGATCGATGGCGAACTTTGGTAATTGCAGCTATGAACTTTCGAGTTTTAATGCCAGCTAATAATAATAATATATTAATTATAAGTAATTATTTGCAATTTTAAATTAAATATAAATTATTAGAATAAATCATTGTTATATAATTATATAATAATTGTAATTATATTAAAATAATTGATTGTAATAATTTATATTTAATTTAAAATTGCGAAATAATTACTTACATTATTATATTGTATGTCATAAGTAATAATAGTAATTGTATCAAATTGTTTTAAAATCAAATCATAATATCGATTCTTCATATAAATGCATGGTCGGGCAATATATGTGCTGCGGGATTAGCCATTTTTACGCGTTTTAACCATTGACATTAGAATACATAGACGGAGCCTTAGCTATCGAAGAAGGTGAGGGGGAGCCTGATATTCGCGGTAAGGGGAACTAGGGGAACTGCATGAACTTCGGTTGAATTCGGTTACGTTCGGCTAACGTTCGGCTAATGGTTCAGTTGACGGAGCTCCTGCTCACATGTTGTGTTTGTGCTTATTGTATT